>NW_004443969.1:2894707-2903732 GCF_000243295.1 Trichechus manatus latirostris
TCAGCCCATCTATGACATCATCCATTTCTGAAATCTTGCTGTTTATCTTTTGGATTTCTAGTTGTTGTTTTTGTGTAATTTCCAGTTGTAAATTTATTTTGACATTTTGTTCCTCCATCATCTTCCTGAATTCTTCTAATTTTTTGTCTGCATTTTCCATGAATTTGTCTATGTTTTCCTCATGTTTGTCAGCTTTTTGCCTCAGTTCTTGAAGAATTCCGAGTATTAGAGATTTGAATTCCCTGTTGGGTAGTTCTAGTGCATTTTCTTCCACAGGAGAGTCATCTGGTGTTTTATTTTGGAAGCCTACTGGAACCATCCTGTCTTGTTTCTGTAAATGTTTTGATATTGTCTGCTGTTTTGGGGGCATTCAGTAGTTATTTTCTTGTTTATTGATTGTAGATTTGTTTGTTTAGTCCCTTTTAAAAAAAAAATTGACTATGTCTGAGCAGGTGGACTGTGTGTTCTTTGTTGTTTGCTCATATGTGTGCTCAATGCTTTTCACCTCCTTCTCCAACTGGCAGGGTCAGTCACTCAGATATGGTAAAGCAGGGCAGGTCTAGCTGAAGAGGAGTTACTGGGACGGGTTGTTTGTGGCACTTGCTACAGCCACCAGGGCGGGTCGGTAATCAGTGCAGGGCAGGTTCCAGTAGGCCGTGCCTGTACTGCTTGTCGGTGTGATGTCAAGCGCATGGTGCAGGTTGGCAGGATGCAGCAGGGAGACTGTTATGTGTGGAGCTAAGATGGATATGGGAGAGAGGAGAGAGGAACAGGAGCCAAAAACATACAAACAAACAAAAAAGAATGCTAAGGGAGTTTGCCGTTGAAATGGAGAGATGAGAGACTATGAAATGGAGACAAACAGAAAGGGGAAGAGGAAGAAAAGAATTAATAAATAAAAATCAGAAAGGTTAAAGAACTGCAAAGTTCCCAGGGATCCCACCAATGCAGCTATGAAGTCTGGGGAAGTTGCTCTCAGATGTTGTAGTACAGCCTGGCTAGAAAGCCTAGAGGTATGAGACACCTGGTATTCAAGGATCAGAAAGAGAAGGAAGATATAGAGAGAGACAAGGAACTGAGCAATGAAGAAAGAAAAATAGGGAAAAAGAGGGAAAAGAAAACAAAAGAAATTAAAAGTTAAAAAAAGAAAAGAACAAGAAAGGCCCCCCAAAAAACAGAAAAAAAAAAACCAATGATAAAAGAAATGCACTCAGGGATCCCTCTGCATGTCTGTGAAAGCTGCAGGGGAGTTCCTTGCCACATAGCTCTGCCTGGCCAGAAAGGGCTCCCAACTTAAGAAAAGGAAAAGAAAAGAGACAAACAATTCAAAACGAACAAATGAACAAAAGCCCCGGGATCCCACCAGCAGGGTAGCCCAGACCGGGAAGCAGCTCCACACTCAAATGGAGCTCCGCAGCCCCTCAGGAAGAAGCAAAGATGGCGCACGGAGCCAGGCACTCGAGGGAAAGGAGGGGGAGGTGGCGAGAGGCAAGCAAGAAATCAAAAGAAGCAGAAAAAAAAAAAAAAAAAAAAAAAGCAACACCAGCAGCCAACAAATGGCACTCAGAGAGCCAGCTAGTGCGGGCTGGTGTTTCTGGACAAGAGACTGTGTCCGCGGGAAGCAGAGGAGGCCAAGTGTGGGTGAAGAAGGGTAGAGAGTGGGAAAGCATATATCACAAATTGCTGGCACTCTGCAGCCCCTCAGGAAGAAGCAAAGATGGCACACGGAGCCAGGCACTCGAGTGAAAGGAGGGGGAGGTGGCGAGAGGCAAGTGAGAAATCAAAAGAAGCAGAAAAAAAAAGCAACACTAGCAGCCAACAAATGGCACCCAGAGAGCCGCCCGCTCAGGTGTGTGGAATCCAACCAGCCGGCGCATCCTGGTCAAGAGACCGTGGCCGCGGGAAGCAGAGGAGGCCGAGCTGGGGCGAAGAGTGGTGGGGGGTGGAAAAGCGCACACCACAAATTACCGGTTGTTTTGTCTCTCGCTGGATGCTCCGTGAGGCGGCTTTCTCGTACCCCCACTTGCTGGTCTCCGATAGGAGTCCAAGATGGTGGATCCGCGCTGCGTTAGCTGGTAGGTGACCTCCGCATGAATCTCTCCTCGCTCTCCATTCTCTGTTAGTTTTCTCACTCCATTTGGTGCTTGGCTGTGTTCTTTATCTCTTCATTTGATGTTTTAGGGTTTCAGGATTGTTGTATTCTCTGTTCGACTTAGTTTTTTGGATCTTTGCTGTGGAGGGATGGTGTGGTGCTTCTGCCTAGAGCACCATTTTGCCGGAACTCAGCCTTTTCTTCTTGATGGTAGTGAGGTCCCTCCTCACCCACTGTGGAAAGGCTGCTTATATAGACAAGTGGCTCAATCCTATTGGGTGGATTTTATGCACCTATTTGCATAATAACTGATCAATCCCCCCACTGGACTAAATTGGCCAATCCCCTCTCAAGTGGCTCCATCTATTTGAATAATAACTAATCTTTTCTGCTGGCAGGGGCTGGCCTATTCCCTGGGCAAATTTAACAAGCTTCTTCAAGGGGCTAGGGTAACTGTAACAATGGCAACTGTGATAACTCCTCAGGCTTAGGGGGAGAATCTCCCAGACCGTTTTCTTTTTCTCTCTTTTTTGTAGAACACAGGCAAAAGTCCACATAAAGAAACTCATTTCACCATAGTAGGAAAAACAAACATCATCTTAAAGGAAAATTACAGGGAGACACACAGTTGTAGAGACCTAATTCTATAAATGTTTGCTCTAGTGTAATGGCTTGAACTAGCAAAAGTCTCTGTCCTCACTGACCTCTTGAGGCACTAGACTCTCTCAAATATCCAAACCAAATGTCCTCTGTGTGGAAGGGTATTACAAACAGTGGGAATATCACACAAAGTTGGGGATGGTGAAGAAATATGGGACCATAAGAAAATCAATGTATCGATAACAGAGAAGGAAAGGTGGAAATAGAAGAAAAGGGGTTGACGCTACATCTCATATTTGGTTCATTCTTTTGGTTCCTTTTTAAATGTTTACCCACTTAGGGTATGTTTTAGCTCTCTTTGAGGAAGGGCTACTTTAAGGGGTATCACTGTACTGTCCACGAATGACCAATAACCAAGGAGAAGAGATATAACTGTTCTAGTAGTGACAAATCTTAACTCGTACTTTTTCCTGAAATAACTGCTCTTATAACCTGTACTCCAGAAAAGGATGACACAATTATTGTGAGTGTATGTGTTATTAACTGTGGTTGTTTTTAGGAGCCATCAAGTCAGTTCCGGCTCATAGCGACCCTATGTACAACAGAAAGAAACACTGCCCTTTCCTTCCATCCTCACAATTGTTGTTACGCTTGAGCCCATTGTTGCAGCCATCGTGTCAATCTATCATGACGAGGGTCCTCCTCTTTTTTCGTGACCCTCTACTTTACCAAACATGATGTCCTTCTCCAGGAACTGGTCCCTCCTGGTAACATACCCAAAGTATGTGAGATGAAGTCTTGTCATTCTCGCTTCTAAAGAGCATTCTGGCTGTACTTCTGCCAAGACAGGTTTTATTAATAGACTATATATTTTAAAGCAGTTTTAGATTTGTGGAAAAATTGAGAGAATATTGCTCAGTTCTCATATACCACACACACAAATAGATTCCCCTAATAACATCTTGCATTTGTTACCATTAATGAAAGAATATTAATGTATTATAATAAACTAAACTCTATATTCAGATTTCCTTAGTTTTAACCCACTGTCCTTTTTCTGTTCCAGGATCCCACTCAGGGTATCATATTACATTTAATCATCATGGCTTTTTAGGCTCGTCTTAACTGCAATGGAGCCCTGGTGGTGCAGTGGTTAAGAGCTTGACTGCTAACCAAAAGCTGGCAGTTTAAATTCCACCAGCTGCTCCTTGGAAATCCTATGGGTAATTCTACTCTGTCCTGTAGGGTTACTATGAGCCGGAATCGACTTGACGGTAACGGATTTGGTTTGGTTTTGGTTTTCTTGACTGTGACAGTTTCTCAGATTTTCCTTTTTTTTTTTTTTTGATGATCTTGACATTTTGAGTAGTACTGGCTTAGTATATTGTAGAATGATCTTCCACTGAAATGTCTTATTTTTTTTTTCATGATTACACTAAGGTTATGGGTTTATAGTCAGAAGATCATAGAGGTAAAGTGACATTTTTATCACATCATATCAAAGGATATATACTATCAACATAATTTATGACTGTTGATGAGCAAACCTTTGATCACCTGGCTGAAGTAGTGTTTGTCAGGTTTCTCCACTATAAAGTTACTCTTTCAATATTCTACCGTCAGAATGTGCAGATCACACTTATGGGGTGGGGAATTATGCTTCTCTCCCTTTAGGGTAGAATATGTACATAATTAATTTGGGATACTTCTGCAAGGGAGATGTGTCTCTTCTCTACCCATTTATTTATTTTTTTAGTCATGTATATGTACTCATGGATATTTATTTTATGCTTTTGATTATGATACGATAGTATTTTATTCCTTTTGTTGCTTAAATTGTCCAACAACCTGGCCAACTGGAATTGTATCAGACCATCAGAATCTGTTTCAGTTTTGTTTTTTTTTTTGACCTTTGACATGCCCCCGTGAATTTCAGTGTGTGGGGTCATGGGGGCGAGCATCTCCTTACTTTCTGTCACTATATGGTGTTCCAGATATATCTTGTATGTTTTCTTCCCAGGCCTATACTCAGTAATTTTTCCAAGGAACATTAGTTCCTGTTATTGGAAAATGTTATCTGAATTCACAAATTTGGTGCTACGTATGCTGTTCATCCCACCCTGCCTCCCTGAACTTGTTTTTACTGTCGCTATAGTTTCTGGAATCTCATTTAATTAGAATCATATAGTTTGTAATCTTTCAGGACTTCTTTCACTTCTTCCTGTTAGGCACTGTCGAGTCATTCTGACTCCTAGTGACCCTATAAATGAAACATTGTCCCTTCCTGAGCCATCCTCACAACAGTTGTTAACCCTTGAGCCTGTTGTTGCAGCCACTTATTGTGACAATCTATTTTGTTGAGGGCCTTCCTCTTTTTTCTTGACTTTCTACTTTACCAAGCATGACATTCTTCTCCAGTAACTGGTCCCTCCTAATAATATCCCCGAAGTATGTGAGACGAAGTCTTGCCATCCTTGCTTCTAAGGTGCGTTCTGGCTGTACTTCTTCCAAGACAGATTTGTTAGTTCTTCTGGAAGTCTACTGTATATTCAATATTCTTCACCAACCCCATAATTCAACGGCATCAATTCTTCAGTCTTCCTTACTCATTGTCCAGCTTTCACATGCCTATGAGACTATTGAAAACACCATGGCTTGGGTCAGGTGCACCTTAGTTCTTAAAGTGACATCTTTGTTTTTTAACACTTCAAACAGGTCTTTTGAAGCATGTTTGCCCAATACAATATGTCATATGCTTCCTCAACAGCTGCTTCCATGGGCGTTGATTGTGGATCCAAGTAAAATGAAATCTTTGACAACTTCAATATTTTCTACGTTTATCACAATGTTACTTATTGGTCCAGTTGTGAGGATTTTCTTTTCATTGTCCTTTCACTTAGCAGTATGTAGTTAAGGTCTCCCCCTGTCTTTTCAGGGCTTGAAAGTTCGTTTAATTTTCTTGCTGAATAAGGTTCCATTTTATGGATGTAACACAGTTCATTTATCCATTCGCCTATTTAAGGACATCTTGGTTGTAATTAGTTTTTGTTGATTATGAATAAAGCTACTATAAACAGCTACAAGAATTTTTGTTTGTTTTGGTTTGGTTTTCTGTGGACATAGTTTCCAAATAATTTGCTGATTGTATACTAAGGCTACATTTGGCTTTGTAAGAAACTGCCAAACTGTCTTCCAAACTGGCTGTGCCATTTTGCATTCTCACCTCTAATGGATGAGAGTTCCTGTTGCTCTGCATTCTTACCAGTATCATCTTTTTTGAGTCGTAGTTACTTTAATAGATTTTTAGTGGTAGGTCATTTTTTTTTCAATTTCAAATCCCTTAATGACAAATGGGAGCCCTAGTGGCATAGTGGTTAAGTGTTTGGCTGCTAACCAAAAGGTTGGCAGTTTGAATCCACCAGCTGCTCCTTGGAAACCCTATGGGACAGTTTTACTCTTTCCTATAGAGTCACTATGAGTTGGAATCGACTCAACAGCAATGGGTTTAACGACAAATAATTTTACGATTTTTTTATATACTCATTTGACATCTGTATACTTCTTAGGTGAGGTCTCTATTTATATGTTTTGCACATTTTAAAATTGTGTTCTTATCATTGAGTTTTAATAGTTAATTGTATATTTTGGATACAAACCTCTTGGCAGATATGCGTTTTGAAAATATTTTTTCCTGGGTGTGCGGCCAAGACGGCAGAGTAGTCAGATGCTTCCTATATCCCTCTTATAACAAAGACCTGGAAAAACAAGTGATCAGATTCTATATGAATATCTAGGAGCCCTGAGCAAGGCAAAGCTGAGGAATTGGACTGAGTGACGGGGGAGAGGGAGATGGTTTGGAAGAAGCAAAAAGCGCCAGAGCCGCAGCATGAAACTGCAATTCTGCAGCCACGCTGGGTCGGCAGTGAAGCAGGCAAACAGCTGTGCTGTGCATGCATTCGAGAAGCAGTTTGCACACTGAGAGAGACCCAGCAACAGAGATTCTGTTTGGACACTCCGAACCAGTGAAAAGCAGCTCCCAAGTGGCTAAAGATAAGCACATGCATGAGGCCTTTTGAGGGGATTTAAAAAAAAAAAAAAAAAAAGAGTCCATTTGGGAAAAACCTCTCTCCCTTTTACCTCCTCCCTCTGCGCTCTGCACCGGGAGTCCGCTGGGCCAGAAGTAGATCCCAAAAGGTGCCAAGACCCATTCTCCTGGCCTTGGAAAGGGAACAAATAAGCTACTGGCTCCCCTAAGATAGGAACAGAGGGTTGGCACAGCTCCTTTGCTAGGCACAGTCATAAGGGGTTTGCAGACTCTGAGTGCCTTACACCCCTGTATAGACTTGTGGGGACCCATCTCAACAGTGTTAGCCCTCACTACCACAGTACAACAGGGCAAGCATCTGAAGTTTAACTTCAACTGTTTCAGGTGTGAAGTGGCAGATTTGTGACATTCAAAACAGCCCTGCCCCTTAAGTAGGCACTTTTATCAATCTGCAACTGGGGCTTCAGGACTGGTGGCATCACCTAAACCTCTTAGTCACCTGCTACAGGAGTCCAAGAAAAAGTGGTGCCCTTGAGTCTTTACAGCCAACAGAGTTGGGTACTCATAGTCCGGCTGCAAAACTCACCTACCTACTCACCCTAGAGAATAAGGACACACTTTCCTTTCAGACTCTCAGGGGCAGCCATCACCCCCCTGCCTGGCTCAGCGTGTGATGCCCTACCACAGCCAGAGTCCAGTGCCTGCACCAATCACCCATGTCTCTCTAGGACAGTGGGTGAGAGCTTACTCCACACACTTGGTGACTGACTGCCTGGACACCTGAGGTAAACCTATATAGGAAAATTTAACAGACTTCTGTGTGCACATACTTAGTTACAGAACTAGCTACCTGGTGACAAGATGTTAGAGATACAAAGGTGTCAAAAATCAAACTAGCACACACAAGCAGCCTATTGGGGAATATCAAAACAGAACAAGAAGCTATGTCTCAATAAACAAATATAAAATAAAATTATAATAACTTATTGATGGCTTGAAGACAACAGTCAATATCAAATCACATAAAGAGGCAGTCCATGATGGCTTCAGCAAGCTCTCAAAATAAAGAACCAATAAGTTCTCTGGAGGAAGAGAATTTCTTGGAATTACCAGAGGCAGAATACAAAAGATTAATATACAGAACTCTTCTAGAAATTAGAAAGGAAAGTCAATAGAATGCAGAAACTTCCATGGAACATACAAAGTAGTAGTGGAACTTAAAAAAGTTATTCAAGAACATAATGAAAAATTTAATAGGCTGCAAGAATCCATACAGGACAGCAATCAGAAAACCAGAAGATTAACAATAAAACTTCAGAATTAGACAACTCAATAGAAAGTCATAGGAGCAGAATTGAGGCAGAAGTTAGAATTAGTGACATTGATGATAAAGCTCTTGACACCAACTTATTTGAGGAAAAATCAGATAAAAGAATTAAAAAGACCAAAGAAATTCTAAAAGTTATGTGGGACTCTATCAAGAGAAATAACCTACGACTGATTGCAGTACCAGAACGGGGGGGATAACAGAAAATACAGAGAAAATTGTTGAAGATTTGTTGACAGAAAACTTCCCTGATATCCTGAAAGATGAGAAGATATCCATCCAAGATGCTCATCGAACCCCAGATAAGGTAGATCCCAAAAGAATGTCACCGAGACATATTATAATCAAACTTACCATAATCAAAGATAAAGAGAGAATTTTAAGAGCTGCTAGGGATAAAAGAAAAGTCATCTACAAAGGAGCATCAATTAGAATAAGCTCAGACTACTCAACAGATACCATGCAGGCTAGAATGCAAAGGGATGACATATTTAAAGCCTTGAAGGAAAATAACTGCCAGCCAAGAATTATATATCCAGCTAAACTGTCTCTCAAATATGATGCAGAAATTAGGGCATTTCCAGATAAATAGAAGTTCATGGAATTTGCAAAAACCAAACCAAAATTACAAGAAACACTAAAGGGAGTCCTACGGTTAAATAATCAATAACAACAGATAACAACGCAAGACTAGAACACAGGACAGAGCAACAAGATAATGA
Organism: Trichechus manatus latirostris; assembly: GCF_000243295.1. Taxonomy (NCBI): domain Eukaryota; kingdom Metazoa; phylum Chordata; class Mammalia; order Sirenia; family Trichechidae; genus Trichechus; species Trichechus manatus. The sequence continues at coordinate 2,903,494 of NW_004443969.1, forward strand.
CTCAGATAGGGAAGTTGAAAATATACCAAAGCTAAAACATTGAAAATAGGGAAACACATATCAATATGTAAAAAAGGACAGCATTAAAACAAAAAAAGAAGGACTTAAAAAATGCAGACATTGATTTTTCATACGGAGGGGAAGTTAAGGCAATATGAAGTAATAAAAGACTGGTATAAACTTAGAAAAATAGGGGTAAATATTAAGGTAACCACAAAGGAATCTAACAATCCTACAAA
>NW_004443969.1:2904677-2923837 GCF_000243295.1 Trichechus manatus latirostris
AAAAAAAACAGGAAAGGAAGCAGATAACCCGTATAAGAAATGAGATGGGTGATATCACAATAGACCCAACTAAAATTAAAAGAATCATAACGGATTACTTTGAAAAATTGTACTCTGACAAATTTGAAAACCTAGAGGAAATGGACAAATTTCTAGAAACTCAATACCTACCTAAATTAACACAAACAGAGGTAGAACACCTAAATAAACCCATAACAAAAGAGGAGACTGAAAAGGTTATTAAAAAACTCCCAACATAAAAAAAGTCCTGGCCCGGATGGCTTCACTGGAGAATTCTACCAAACTTTCAGAGAAAAGATAACACCACTTCTACTAAAGGTATTTCAGAGCATAGAAAAGGATGGAATACTCCCAAACTCATTCTATGAAGCCAGCATAATCCTGATACCAAAACTAGGTAAAGACACCACAAAAAAAGAAAGTTACAGACCGATATCCCTCACAAACACTGACACAAAAATCCTCAACAAAATTTTAGCCAATAGAATTCAGCAAGATATCAAAAAAATAATTCAACATGACCAAGTGGGATTTATACCAGGTATGCAGGAATGGTTCAACATTAGAAAAACAATCAATGTAATGCATTACATAAATAAAACAAAAGACAAGAACCACATGATCTTACCAATCGATGCAGAAAAGGCATTTGACAAAGTCCAACGCCCATTCATGATAAAAACTCTCAATAAAATAGGAATAGAAGGGAAATTCCTCAATATAATTAACGACATTTATACAAAACCAACAACCAACATCATCGTAAATGGAGAGAGTTTGAAAGCATTCCCCTTGAGAACAGGAACCACACAAGGATGCCCTCTATCACCACTATTATTCAACATTGTGCTGGAGGTTCTAGCCAGAGCAATTAGGCTAGAAAAAGAAATAAAGCACATCCAGATTGGTAGGGAAGAAGTCAAAGTATCTCTATTTGCGGATAATATGATCTTATACCAGAAAACCCCAAGGAATCCACAATAAAACTACTGCAACTAATAGAAGATTTCAGCAAAGTTTCGGGATACAAGATCAACATACAAAAATTTGTTGGATTCCTTTACACCAACAAAGAGAACCTTGAAGAGAAGATCACCAAATCAATACCATTTATAATGGCCTCCAAGAAGATAAAATACTTAGGAATAAATCTAACCAGAGACATAAAAGTTCTATACAGAGAAAACTACAAAACATTACTGCAAGAAACAAAGAGACCTACATAAGTGGAAAAATGTACCTTGCTCATGGATAGGTAGACTAAACATTGTGAAAATGTCAGTTCTACTCAAAGCAATCTACAGATACAATGCAATCCTGATCCAAATTCCACCAGCATTTTTTCATGAGATGGAGAAAGAAATCACCAACTTCATATGGAAAGGGAAGAGGCCCCAAATAAATAAAGCATTACTCAAGAAGAAGAACAAAGTGGGAGGCCTCACACTACCTGATTTTAGGACCTATTATACTGCCACGGTAGTCAAGACAGCCTGGTACTGGTACAACAACAGATACATAGACCAATGGAACGGAGTTGAGAATCCAGATATAAGATCATCCACCTATGAGCAGCTAATATTTGACAAAGGCCCAAAGTCCATTAACTGGGAAAAAGACAGTCTCTTTAACAAATGGTGCTGGCATAACTGGATATCTATATGCAAAAAACTGAAACAAGACTCATACCTCACACCATGTACAAAAACTAACTCAAAATGGATCAAAGACTTAAATATAAAATCAAAAACTATAAAGATCATGGAAGAAAAAATAAGGACAATGCTAGGAGCCCTAATACTTGGCATAAAGACAATATGAACCGTAAGTAACAACGCACAAGCACCAGAAGAGAAACTAGATAAATGGGAGCTCCTAAAAATCAAACACTTATGCTCTTCAAATGACTTCATCAAAAGAGTAAAAAGACAACCTACAGACCAGGAAACAATTTTTGGCTACAACAAATCCAATCAGTGTCTAATCTCTAAAGTCTATAAGATACTGCAAAACCTAAACAACAAAAAGACAAATAACCCAATTAAAAAATGGGCAAAGGATATGAACGGGCACTTCACCAAAGAAGATATTCAGACAGCTAACAGACACATGAAGAAATGCTTACGATCATTAGCTATTAGAGAAATGTAGATCAAAACTACAATGAGATATCATCTCACCCCAACGAGGCTAGCATTAATGTAAAAAACACAAAATAATAAATATTGGAGAGGGTGTGGAGAGATTGGAACACTTGTACACTGTTGGTGGGAATGTAAAATGGTACAACCACTTTCAAAATCGATTTGGCGCTTCCTTAGAAAGCTAGAAATAGAAATACCATACTATCCAGCAATCCCACTCCTAGGAATATATCCTAGAGAAATAAGAGTCATCACACAAATAGACATATGCAAACCCTTGTTCATTGCAGCACTGTTCACAATAGCGAAAAGATGGAAATAACCTAGGTGCCCATCAGCAGACAAATGGATAAACAAATTATGGTATATCCACACAATGGAATACTATGCAACGATAAAGAACAACAACGAAGCTGTGAAATATTTTTTAACATGGAGGAATCTGGAGGGCATTATGCTGAGTGAATTTAGTCAGTCACAGAAGGACAAATATTGTATGAGACCACTCAAGAGAAGACTTTCCCTCTCTGTCGGCTCTGGAGGATGGTCGTTAACATCAATCTTCCCCTGGACTAGGAGCTTCTCAGCACAGAGACCCAGGGTCAAAAGGATGTACTCTTCTCTTGGCACTACTTTCTTGGTAGTATGAGGTCTCCCTGTCTCTCTGCTCACTTCTCTCTTCTATATCTCAAAAAAGATTGACTTAAGACACAATCTAATCTTTTAGATTGAGTCCTGCCTTATTAACATCATAGAGGTAGGATTTACAACACATAAGAAAATCACATCTGTTGACAAAATTGTGGACAATCACACAATACTGGGAATCATGGCCTAGCCAATTTGACACATATTTTTGGGGGACACAATTCAATCCATGACAGTATCTTAGAAGGCCACTCACAAGCTGCTAAGGCCCCAGATGCTACTCTCCAAAGTAGGACATAGAACATTTTCTTTATAAACAATGGTATGCTAATTGAACTAGATGTCCCTGGAGACCATGGTCCCCATCACTTAGCCCAGTAATTAGGTCTCTCGGGGAGTTTGCATGTGTCTATGAAGCTTCCATGACATTGCCTTGGTCAAGTTGTGCTGACTTCCCCTGATTACTGAACATTTTGATCAAAGATTCCACAGAAGAATCCTGATGAAAAAGGGTAAAATGCAGAATAGTATTTCAAATTCTCAGGGACTCTAGACTTTCCGGAGCCATGCAGGGTGGATGAGCTCCTGAAACTATTGCCCATAGACAATCTTTAAACCAAAAATATCCCCTGAAGTCTTTTTAAAACCAAACGGTAGTTTAGCTTATCTAGTAGAGAATATCTGCCTTAAGCATTGTGCTCTTTCAAGATTTATCTATATGGGACCAAATTGACAACAGCAATTCAAAAGATTAGATAGGAACCTTAGCGGGCAGTAAATTTAAGTTAATGGGGGAGGAACAATTCAGAAAATGAGAATAAGAATGGTTACTCAACTCGGAGAATGTAATCAATTTTACTGAATTATAAATGTGGAAACTGTTGAATTGATGTATGCTTTGCTGGGTATATTCTAACAACAACAACAAAAAGAGTCACTTATTAAATTAGCCATGCCAGTAGGAGCTCCCAGAACCTATCAGTGTCAATGGCTCTCCTTCTTGGATTTCCATATTGGTGACTTCCTTTCTTATCATTTTGGGCTTCTGACATACTGTGCCCAATTATTAGGTTAATTTTTTGTCTTATTCATCTCAACTTTGATATATTCCACAGCCAATAAAATCTTTGCTACCAAATCTAAAGAATCAGTTTAATAAATTCAATTTAGTAAAACTCTAATATTAACACAGTTAAAAAATAGTTTAGATTTCAAAATACTGTAGAAATAATTTTAGCCATTATTTTCTTCTATTCTCTTTAAAAAAATTTTCTCTTTATCTCCTTTTTTACAACCTAAATCTTACTAGTATTTGCTAATTTCGTATGTTTACATATTTTTTATTCTTGAGATTCAGGGCACATAACACTAGGAATACTCAGTATATGACTTTAATAGGAGACACAAACAATTAAAATGTGTTAATATCATACATAAATTGATATCTTGGTTAGAAAACAACCACAAAAATTCTGTTATCATTATGAATATGCTTCAATCAATCAAACTATTAAGCTTTTATATTTGCCAGATACCAGAGATATTAAAGATATGAATGTAAAATCTATGATAATCCCAAAATCAAAATAGAGGGCTTTTGTTTGACAAGATTAAAATACTTTTAAAAATATTACTTATTCCACCACTTCATGATAAATGACTTCCAGGATCACTGATATAAACATAAAAAACTATGTTCCAGGAACTGTGTTAAGTCCTTTACATATAATATGAAATCTTCTAGCACTACTGAACTTCATATTATCAGATAACTGAAATGTCATTCTGGACCATACTTCACTGAACATTATTCCCTCAGTTCATTTATTCAACAAATATATACTGAGTGTCATAATGCATAAGATCAACTGCTCAACACAGAAAGCCCGTTAACAAGATAATGGATAGAAAGGAGTCATTGAAAGACCCAGGAGAGTTGTTATGACAAAGGAGTGGGTAAAATATTTACAAAGTAGCTTGAAGCCTTAAAAATGGAATAGAAGGGAATAGAAAAGTCAGCTAATGTTCTAAACTGATCAGGGAGGAATCTTCAAGGTTGAAATGAGGGCTTTTGAAGAGAAATGAGAAGAGAAAAATAGAAAAGGAGGCTGTCTTAGTCATCTGGTGCTGCTATAATAGAAATACCACAAGTGGATGGCTATAATAAAGAGAAATTTATTCTCTTACAGCTACAAGTCCAAATTCAGGGCACCAGCTCCAGGGGAAGCCTTTCTCTGTCATCTCTGGAGGAAGGTCCTTGTCATCAGTTTTCCCTTGGTCTGGGAGCATCTCAGCTCAGGAACCTCATGTCCAAAGGACATGCTATGCTCCCGGCATTGCTTTCTTCGTGGTATGAGGTCCCCTTTCTCTGCTTGCTTCCCTTTCCTTTTATCTCTTGTAAGATAAAAGATAGTGCAGGCCACACTCCAGGGAAACTCCTTTTGCATTGGATCAGGGATGTGACCCTAGTAAGGGTGTTACAATCCCACCTTAATCCTCTTTAACATAAAATTACAATCACAAAATGGAGGACAACCACACAATACTGGGAATCATGGCCTAACCAAGTTGACACATTTTTTGGGGGAACAAAATTCAATCCATGACAGATGCTAATACAATGGATAACATGATGGCATTCCATGTTTGCCAGAGCAACTAGACACTCATTAATAATCTCAATCTTTTAGTAAGTGGACAGTAGACCATAACACATTTTTATTTTCCTCTGATTTCCAAGCACACTGTTTCATCTTGCTGTCATGAAGTCTACCACTCTACGCAAGCTGTACCTTTCCTCCCGTCAGAACAGTTGTATTGCAATTTTCTGACAGTATGATGGTATTTTGCCCAACATTTCTTCTCTATTTTCTCTTTTCATCAATGATGTTATGTCTATATAAACATGTTATCTTTTTAAAAGAATTTCAGTAGAGGCCTTCTAGATAGAATGACTTGATCGGAATGAACAACTTCAATGGGTGGAATTTAGAATATACATCCAGAGAAGCAGAAGAGATACTTTGATCAGGAAGGCCTTACAACACTCCAAACCACACTAAACAACTGTCTTAGTTATCTAGTGCTGCTATAACAGAAACAACCACGAGTGGATGCCTTAACAAAGAGAAGTTTATTCTCTCACAGCCCAGTAGGCTACAAGTCCAAATTCAGGGCATCAGCTCCAGGAGAAGGCCCTCTCTCTCTGTCGGCTCTGGAGGAAGGTCCTTGTGAAGCATCAGTCTTCTCTTGATCTGGAAGCTTCTCTGCTCAGGAATCTCAGATCCAAAGGACACGCTTTGCTCCCGGCACTGCTTTCTTGATGGTATGAGGCTTCCATGTGTCTCTGCTCACTTCTCTCTTTTATATCTCGAAAGAGATTGGATTAAGATATTATCTAATCTTGTTGATGTCATCAGTATAACAACATATAAGGAGATCACATATAACCTCAACATAGTGGTAGAGTTTACAACACATAAGGAAATTACATCAGATTACACGATCGTATACAATACTGGGAATCATGAACTAGTCATGTTGACAGATATTTTGGGGGGACACAATTCAATCCATGACAACAACCAGGTACCTATTCTCTCTTTCAATTCAGGATTGACCTTCTTTCTTCACTATAAGACAGCACCTATAGTACACATGTGGATTTTCTAAGAGTTTCAACCCTTAAGAAAATCAAAATCATTATCCAACGCACATTCAAGGATAATAAGAAAACATGTTAAAATCAGTTGGCATAGTTTCGCAGGATCACAGAGTTGTCTGGGAGAAGAGTCCAGCTTTTGTGACACCAAACACTTCCCTATGTAAGCCAAAAGTTTTCCACAAACATATAGTCTTTATTTGTAATCCTAAACCATAAAATTACATTTATCTGTGGAAATAATTTGTCTTTATATTGTTCTGGTAGGGAAAGAGGTAGTTTTGGCCTTGATTTATCTTTCCAAAAGCACCATACAAAATACAGAGTTTAAATAAGATCACAGTGGAAATTTTAACCTCATTAAGAGAACAAACTCGTTAGGATATCAGAAACACTTGTTTGCTTAGTATCACTCATTTTAATATGTTCCATAAAGTTGGTGTACTAAGGATATCTATTTGGAAATGTATTGCAGATATAGTTAAACTTACTATTTTTACTTCAAAGTAACACATTTGAATTGGTTAAAAAAAAATCTGTGGTGTTTGAAATGGTGGTTGTGTTAACTGAGTAAAAGTGAAAAGACATTGTTTCCAGGTGACCCTTTGGACAGACATGATAAGAGGTGATCAAGGCATAGAATCAACCATAGAACCTATGCACTTCCTTTCATATAAAAATGTTTTATTTAATTTTGCTAAATATTTTTTTCACAGGTATGCTACTATTTGGGGTTCTTTCTTTATTTTTCACATTTTGCACTTGTTTAAAAATTTAGAAATATGGATATGCATATAAAACATAAATAAGATATAGACTCAGAAGTTTATAGTGATACTCATTTTTTTTTCTTTGTCATTTTAGACTCATAATAATTAATCTTTCTTTTGTAAAACTTTGGACTTAGATGATTTTTTTTGACACCCTGTGGTGGTTAAGGTTATGTGTCAACTTGTCTAGGCCATGATTCTCAGTGGTTTGGCAGTTATGTAATTATGTAATCATTCTCCATTTTGTGATCTGATGTAATCATACTCCATTTTGTGATCTGATGTGAGTATCCAATCTGTTGAAAAGAGTTTCCTTGGGAGTGTAGCCTGCATCCAATATATACGGACGTTCTCGCAAAGCTTGCTCTCTGTCTGAATCCTGCATCCAACTAGTCACCACTGACCTCTGGATCTTAGGACATGAGCCAGCAGCCTGCAGCCTGACCTGCCAATTTTGGATTCATCAGTCTCTGCACCACGTGAGTCAGGAGAAACCTCCAGCCTGACGTCTGCCCCCTGGGTTTGGGACTTGCCAGCCTCCACAACCGCATGGGCCATTTCCTTGACTTAAATCACTCTCTCTATATTTATTTATATGTATACACTGCACTGGTTTTGCTCATCTAGAGAACTCAGCCAAGGACATTTGGTACTGAGAATGGTTCTAGAGGAAAAAAATTGTAAGGATGCGTTTTATGAATTGGTTCTCAAGCCTGACTAGTCTTAAAGGCGCTGATGAATCTGCCTCCAGTAGTAAACAAGGCACTGCCAATCCATGGTGTTAGGTGGCACTAGAAACAAGCATAATATCACCATCATTGGTTCAAATATTTATGAGAGGCAAGGCTCTGGGTGATTGCTATTTGATACTTTTCTACAATTTTTTCAGAATGAGAAGTATAAAGCAACTTGATGGCTAGTCCTACTTTCACTGGACAAAGTGGTGAAAAAAAAAAGGATGAGCTCAAGGCTTCACAGTCACAGCTCAAGCACTGTGTAAAAGACCTGAATGTTGTCACTTTTGCCCTGAACAAAAGCCTTATTTCTTGTAGTAATAGAGCTAATATTGCTGAAGACTAAACTCAGAGTCTTATTGTAAGAGTGGCTGAATGACTATGCCAAATGAATTTCAACATTGAATGGTGTCTGAAGTTAAAGTTAGGGCATTGATTAGGAAGAAATGAGATCATGAAACTTGTGATGGGACATATGGGCAGATAATTAGGAAGATGGGGACACTGAGCTCCTAAATTCCATAGAATCACTCCTGTCAACAGATTCAGCCTTCTTACTCCCATCTGAAAAGATTACTTCATCTTTGTCTGTTAAGCCACCCTTGCAATTATCCCTTTGACCTTCATCTGATGAGATTAACCCATATGTGTCTGAATAGCCTTTGTCTGAGATATCACATGGGATGGCATCTGAGGCATAGCCTGGGGCAACACATGAAACAGATGCCTTACAAGACACTGAAGAATGTCACCAGGACCCACTCCCACCACCCATTTTTGCTTCTAGACCTACTACTAGACATAAGTCCCAGTGAGCTCCAAGAGGAGAGGTAGAAAGTGTGATTCATGGTGAGGTATTCTACACTCCAAACAAACTGTTTGATTTGTTTAATATGTACAAACAAAAATGTAGGGAATATGTGTGAGAATGGCTATTAAGAGTGTGGGATAATGGTACAAGGAACATAAGGTTGGATCAGTCTGAGTTTATTTATATGAGCCCACTAAGCACAGATTCTTTATTCAATGTTTCAGCTCGAGAGGTTAGCAAAGGATCTAATAGTATATTTAGTTGGTTCACTGAAACATGGATTGCAAGGTGGCCTACACTAAATCAAATTGAAATACCAGACCTGCCTTGGTATAAAATAGAAAAAGGTACCCAAAGACTTAGGGAAAATGGTAGGTTAGAGTAGATTTATCGGGTTGTACCCACAGATCCACCAATGGAGTGGCAGAGGATACACCTTTTGCCTCAACGGTGAGGAACAAATTTGTCAAGGGAACTCCAGTATCCTTGAAGACTGCTATGATTGCTATTTTATGTAAGTCAGATTTGACAGTGGCAACTGCCCCATCTGAATTAAGACAGCTAACTACAATGGGGCTGATTGGGCCCCAAGGTGATAGGGGTCAAGTAGCAGCACTTCATGACTAAAGACAAAGTGGGCGTGGTTACTGTAATGGACAGCAAAGACAAAGCAGTAATCAGAATAGTCTGTCTCATATGGACTTAAGGCATTGGCTGCTTAGTCATGGTATCTCTAGGAATGAAATTTATGGAATAAATAGATAATAGATATAGTAAATAGGTCTACTAAATAGTTACTTGGTCTGAACAAGAGGAAGAATTCTAGGTCAAGGGAACAGCAGTCTAACTCGAATCATCAGAATAGACAGTCACAGCCCCTCAATCAATTCCCAGACTTGAGTCAGTTTATAGACTCACAACTCCATGAATGAAGGGCAAGCTTGTTGTCCTTGAAGAAGGACACCATTACCCGGTCGAAATTTTGTATGTTAATCTTCCTTCTAGCCTTCCCCAAAGGGATCTATGGCCTTTTACTAGAGTGAATGTTCAATGGAGAAAAGGAAATAATCAGACTTTTCAGGAATTACTAGACACTGGCTGTGAACTGACAATAATTCCAGGAGACTCACAATGTCACTGTGGCCCACAAATCAGAGGGGGTGAATGGAGATCAGGTTATTAATGGACTCTTAGTTCCGATCCATCTCACAGTGGGTCCTCAAACCCATCCTGTAGTGATTTCCCCAGTTCTAGAATGCATACTTGGAATAGACGTACTCAGCAAATGGCAGAACCCCCACATTGGATACCTGACATGTAAAGGCTGTTATGGTAGCAAAGACCAAGTTAAAGCTATTAGAATGGCCCCTTCCTAGGAAAATAATAAACCAAATGCAATACCACATTCCTGGAGAGATTTCAGAGATAACTGCCCATATCAAGGACTTGAAGGATGCATCAGTGGTGATTTCCACCACAACCCCATTCAACTCACCTATTTGGTCTGTGCAAAAAACAGATGGATCTTAGAGAATGGCAGTGGATTATCATATACTTAACAAATTGCAGCTGCTGTTACAGATGTGGTTTGATTGCCTGAGCAAATTAATACATCCAGGTACCTGGTATGCAGCTATTGATCTCGCCAATGTGTTTTTCACGATTCTGTTATTGAAGGATCAACAGAAGCAGTTTTCCTTCAGCTGGGAAGGCCAGAAATACACTTCCCTGTCTTACCTCAGGTATATACCAACTCTGCAGCCCTATGTCATAGTTTAGTCCACAAGGACCTTGACTGACTTTCCCTTCCACAAGACGTCACACTGATCTATTGCACTGATCACATTATGAAGATTAGATATAGTAAGGAAGAACTAGCAATGATTCTATACTTATTGGTAAGACTTTTGCTTGCTAGATGTTAGGAAATTAACTCAACAAAAATTCAGGTGCCTTCTACCTCAGTGAAATTTCTAAGAGTTAGTGGTGTGGGGCATGTAGAGATATTCCTTCTAAGGTGAAGAATGAGTTATTGTATATGGCCCCTCCTACAACTAAAAAGGAGGCACAACGCCTGGTGGGCATCTTTGGATTTTGCAGGCAACATATTCCTCATTTGTGTGTGCTACTCCAGCCTGTTTATCAAGTGACTCGAAAAGCTGCTAGTTTTGAGTGGTGCCCAGCACAAGAGAAGGCTCTACAACAGGTTCAGGCAGCCGTGTGTCGCTCTGCCACTTTGGCCTTATAAGCTGGCTGATCCAATGGTGCTTGAAGTGTTAGTGGCAGAGAGAGATGCTGTTTGGAGTCTTTGGAAGACCCCTATTTGTGAATCACAGCACAAACCCTTAGGATGTTGGAGCAAAGCCCTGCCATCCTCTGCAGATAACCATTCTCCTTTTGAGAAACAGTTTTTGGCTTGTTGCTGGGACTTAGTAGAGACTTAACCCTTAAACATGTACCACCAAGTCACCATGTAGCCTGAGCTGCCCATCATGAACTGGGTGTTGTCTGATCCACAGAACCATAAAGTTGGACATGCACAGCAGCACTCCGTCATTAAATGGAAGTGATATATTTGAGATCGGGCCCGGGCAGGACCCGAAGACACAAGTTGCATGAGGAAGTGGCCCAAATGCCCATGGTCTCCACTCCTATCACATTACTTTCCATCTCCCAGTCTGCACCTAAGGCCTCCTGGGGAGTTCTTTACAATCCGTTGACTGAGAAAGAGAAAACTCTTAGCTGGTTTACAGATGGTTCTGCACAATATGTGGGTGCCACTCGAAAGTGGACTGTGGTAGCACTACAGCCCCTTTCTGGGACCTCCCTGAAGGACAATGGTGAAGGGAAATCCTCACAATGAACAGAAGTTCCAGCAGTGTACCTGGTCTTTCACTTTGCTTGGAAGGAGAAATGACCAAATGTGCAATTCTATACTGATTCATGGGCTGTGGCCAATGGTTTGGCTGGATGGTCAGGGACATGGAAGGAGCATGATTGGAAAATTGGTGACAAGGAGATATGGGGAAAGATATGCTGCTAGACCTCTCTGAATGGGCCAAAGCTGTGAAGATATTTGTATCTCATGTGAATACTTGCCAAAGGGTGACCTCGGCAGAAGAGGATTTTAACAGTCAAGTGGATAGGATGACGCATTCTGTGTAAACCACCCATCCTCTTTCCTCAGCCACTTTCATCATTGCCCAATGAGCTCATGAACAAAGTGGTGATGGTGGCAGGGATGGAGGTTATGCATGGGCTTAGTAACATAGACTCCCACTTGCCAAGGCTGACTTGGCTACAGCCACTGCTGAGTGCCCAATCTGGCAGCAGCAGAGACCAACACCGAGTCCCCGATATGGCGCCATTTCTTGAGGTGTTCAACCAGCAACCTGGTGGCAGGTTGATTACATTTGACAGCTTCCATCATAGAAAATGCAGCAATTTGTCTTACTGGGATAGACTCTTACTCTGAATACAGATTTGCCTTCCTGGCACACAACACTCCTGGCAAAGCTACCATCCAAGGACTTACAGAATACCTTACCCACTGTTATGGTATCCCACACAGCATTGTCTTGAATCAAGGGGCTCACTTCACAGTAAAAGAAGTGTGTCAATGAGCCCATGTTCATGGAATTCAAGAGTCTTACCATGTTTTCCATCATCCTGAAGAAGCTGGTTTGATAGAAGGATGGAATAGCATTCTAAAGACACAATTACAGCACCAGCTAAGTGTCAACACTTTGTAAGTTTGGGGTAATGTTCTCCAGGAGGCTGTATATGTTTTAAATCAGCATCCAATATATGGCTCTGTTTCTCCCATAGCCAGGATTCATGGGTCCTGGAATAAAGGGATGAAAATGGGAATGGCACCACTCAGTATTAAGCCTAGTGACCCACTCGTAAAATGTTTACTTCCTGTTCTTCTGATCCTATGTTCTATGGCTTTGCAAATCTTAGTATCAAAAGGATGTATGCTCCCACCTGGAGACACAACACTGATTCTATTACGCTGGAATTTAAGAAAGCCACCTGGCCACTTTGGACTCCTCATATCTCTCGATCAGCAGGGGAGTGACCATATTGGCTGATGTGATTAATCCTGATAACCAAGGGAAAATCAGACTGATAGTACATAATGGAAGTAAAGAAGAGTTTGTCTGGATATTCTTCTTTGATACTACAACAAAATTCAGGAAAGGATAGTTGCTTCAGGTTAGTATTAATGTGAAATATTACATCAGATTAATGAATGCTATTACTCATTTACATTAAAATCCATTGTTCCTTTTCCCATTTATGATTGATCTTTTACCCATGCATGATTTTGTAACATCATGCACTGGTCATTTTGAAAATATGGGTTTCTTGAGTTAAGTAAAACTTCCAGATATGGACATATTTCATCACGTGATATTTAAAAATTACATTCCTTAATATACCATTAATCTCATCTGAAAATTCTGTAGCGTGAGGAAGCTGACAAGATCATGGTGGCAGATACCCAGTTTTCCTAAATTATAATGTTCACTGGAAAGTGCAAAATTTTTATGGGTAATGAAAACAATTCATTGCTTTTTTTGAAATGACAGACTGACTTTATTACTTTTCAAAAATATTTCCATTAAATACTGCAGTGTAGTGAATTACTATAATATGGCCCTTCTAGCCATAGTCTGGTAACTCCCACAAAATGATTGAGTGAGACTATGCAAATAAGGTGCTTGTGCCCCACCAGTGGGATTGGACTGCATGCCAATGATGCAAATAAGGTGAATGGAACTCTTTCAGGTGTGGGGCTATGCAAATAAGGTGCTTGTGGAACACTTGTAGGGGATTGGTCAGTTTTGCCATCCCACTAGACTTAAAGGAAGCCAATCCAAAAGGCAGAGGGTTACCTCACTACCATCAAGGAGAGGAGCCAGGAGTGGAGCATGTCCTTTGGACACAGAGTCCCTGCACTAAGAACCTCCTAGACTAAGGAGACAGAGAGAGGAGTACCACCAGAGATAGTGTGAGATTACAAGAAACAGTGAGAGGGAAACAGCAGCAGCAGAACCAAGAGACCAGTGCAAGACAGCACAGTAGGCTTTCTGGCCCATGGAGCAAGGTAGCTACAGTAGATGTGCCAACCCACGGAGCAAGAAATCTGAGCACCTTCAGGCAGGAGGCTTCCGGACAGAATGGGGTGCCTCTGAGCAATTTTCAGTGGTTCTAAGGAGCTGTAACACCTCCCCAAGCAGAGCAGAGGCCAACATCCAAGTTCAAGAGCCAAGGGCTGAAGGCCCAGTGACAGACATCAGGTCCAAGCAGGGTCTGGTGGCAGAGGCCTGCCTATTGGCATAGCCAACAGGAAGTTGTCTTTATTGAATAATTGTATCCTGAGTTGTTTCTGTTACTTCCAAGTTTATCCTAATTCTGGTTGTAACCTGTTACTTCCCTAATAAACTCCGTAATTGTGAGTATTGTCTGTGAGTTCTGTGTGGCCATTGTAGCAAATTATCAAATACAGCAGAGAAGTACAGAGTGCCATGGGGTGGATGGTTGGTGTCAGAATTGGTATAAAGGTTGGAGAGTGGAGGTATGTCTGACCTCCACTCATGGGAATCAGCTTTGGGCTGATGTTGATGGTGATTATCCTCCCCACACCTAAAGTTAGAGAACCTCTGACATCACACCATTTTGACAAATACCAAAATCTGCATAATCATAATTTGTCAGTCATTTTTTTTTCCAAGTAAATATGGTGTTCAATGAATAAAGCAACTCATTCAGCTTGCAACTAAAACAATAACACAAACTACATGCTTTTCTTCAACACAACCATTGTCCTTTGGTATGCAGAAGTGCTTTACACACACAACTCATTTCATCATACCGACAACTTAAAATATGTGTAATAATGGGTTAACTTTTAAAAAAAATTAATATTTTATTTTGCTTCACCAAGACATTCTTAAGAAAAGAGTATATGGCAGTGAAGAATAAAATGCTTGCTAGTTCTGTTTCCTGCACTTCCTTGATTCTTACTAAGATTCTAGCAGTTTTTCCCCACACTGGTTTTGCATTCTCAATGAAAATGTAACATTATTATTGTCAGATAAGTGATGAGAAAAAATCATATATATACATATATTCAACAGGAAATATTTCAGTATTTGTATTTGTTGCCAACCATTCACATAACATAAATCTTCTTTAGTATCTATTTAATGCTAATACTAGATAAATATAAGCAGAACAGCAACAAAGCAATTTAAAGCTGCAACCTATTGTTCAAAAAGAGCTTAAAATTTTTTTAAAATGATTTTGAAAATTGAAATAATAGCATAAATTAGAATTATATAAACTCATAATGAAGTGATTGGAGAAAATTTATTTGAAAGAATGTGGAATTTAGGAAAGATTTTAAAAATTAAAAAAATACAAATGAAGACTAAAGTAGTTAATACACAAGAATGACTAAACAACATAATAATTCCTTAAGATAAATGGATGATGTAAAAGAGTAATAGTTTTAAAAATTAAATCTAAGAAATGAAAAAAATGATTTGAGTAATATAAACAAAGAAGGTCCAATTTATATATAATAGTAATCCAGATAGAGGAAAACTAAAGTAATGGGAATTTACTAAACTTACACTAAAATTTATAATTGGAAAAATAACCTCTACTAAAATGAAAGAAGACTTTTAAACTGCTAACTGAACAGACACTCTGTTCAATACACACTGTGTATCTGGGAAATCAACCCCAAATGTCCTACAGAGATACAAATTTTAATAACATTGTAGAACTATATATATGTATATATGTATATATATATATATATATATATATATATAGGGTCATCCTGTTTCCAAATAAACTATTCACAACTTTTATAAAGTGAAAATTACTGAAGACGCAACAGAAAATAGACAAATCAGACTAATAATACAAACCAAAAAAATCAATGCAGGTGGGTCGATTCCAACTCATAGAAACCCCATAGGAGACTTTAATATAGCTCTCTCAAACCAAGAAAGAAGTGGACAAAATGTTAGTAATAACATAAAAGATTTAAGAACATAATAAAGTAGCACTTAAAACCAAAAAAAAAAAAAAAAATCCCAAACCCATTGCCGTCAAGTCAATTCGAACTCATAGTGTCCCTCCAGGACAGAGCAGAACTGCCCATAGAGTTTTCAAGGAGCAGCTGCTGGATTCAAACTGCCCACCTTTTGATTAACTGCCAAGCTCTTAACCACTGTGCCAACAGGATCCAAAGTAGTGCTTACATATATATAGACAGATAGATAGATATGTTGAACATTCAACTCCAGATCCAGAAAGTAAAACTTCTTTTCTAAATGCACGTGGAATTTCATAAAAAATAACCATATCATGGGCCACAAAGAATGCCTCAAATCTCAAAGAAATGAAATAGTACAAACAGTATTCTACCACTGTAGTATTAAAATGTCAGAAATTATTTTAAAACAGGTTCTTTCCAGCCATAAATTTTTAAAAAAGTGATTCAACAATTCATTAATCAAAGAAGAAATTACAATAAAATTTAGAATTTTCTTGATATTAATTATAATCTAAATGTAAAATAGAGGTGAAAAATAGAGCAAGTACTTGGCAGAGAAAACTTCTCAGCATTAAAACAAAACAAAAATGAATGAGTGAAACAAATTAAAAAGTCAAAAAAGAATAATAAATACAGAAATAAAGCATAAGAAATAATTTAATAAAAATAAAAGGATAAGTTAATGAATGGGAAAGAGAAAAAGAGTAGAAGAAATTAATGAAGCCAAATGCTGCTACTTTCAGAGGGAGGAAAAAAACTAACTAGAAAACTCACAGTTAATATAATTTTTAAAAAAAGAAAAAATGGCAAATAAACAAAATCAGAAATAATAAAATTATTTTTAAAAAATAATGGAAAGTAGTGGAGGCGTGGTCAACATGGCAGAGTAATTAGATGCTTCTTATATCCCTCTTACAACAAAGACCTGGAAAAACAAGTGATTTGATTCTATGTGAAAATCTGGCATCCCTGAAGAAGGCAAGGTTAAGAAATCCATCTGAGTCATACAAGAGAGGAAGACCGTTTGGCAGAGGTGAGGAGCGCTAGAGCCGTGGGGGCGAAACTGCAGAGACACCTCCACGCCAGTCCATGGTGAAGCAGGCAAACAGCTGTGCTGTGTGCACACTCAAGAAGCAGTTTCCACAACGAGAGAGACCCGGCAGCAGAGATTCTGCTCGGACACTCCAAACCAGTGAAGAGAAGCTCCCAAGAGGCTAGGATAAGTACATACGTGTACACTTTGGTGGTGATTAAAAATAAAATAAAATTAAATTTTTTTTTCAAAAAAAAGCCCATTTGGGAAAAAACTCTGTCCCGTTTATCTCCTCCCTCCTCGCTCTGCACCAGATTTGGGAAAAACCTCTCTTCCTTTTACCTTCTCCCTCCCCGCTCTGCACTGGGAGTCCACTGGGCCAGAAGTAGATCCCAAAAGGTGCCCTGACCCATTCTCCTGGCCTTGGAGAGGGAACAAATAAGCTGCTGGCTTGCCTAGGCCAGGAACACAGGGTCGGCACAGCTCCTTTGCTGGCCACAGAAATCAGGCGTCAGCAGACTCTAAGTACCTTACACCCCTGTATAGACTTGTGGGGACCCATCTCAACAGCGTTAGCCCTCACTGCCACAGTACAACAGGGCAAACATCTGAAGTTTAACTTCAACTGCTTCAGCTGTGAACGGGCAGATTTGTGACCCTCGAAACAGCCCTGCCCCTCAAGTAGGCACATTTATCTATCTGCAGCAGGGTCTTGAAGACTGATGATAGCTCCTAAAGTGCCTAGTCACCTGCTACAGGAATTCAATAAAAAGTGGTGCCCTCGAGTCTTTGCAGCCAACAGAGTGGGGTGCTCTTAGACCGGCTGCAAAACACACCTACCTATTCAC
This sequence comes from Trichechus manatus latirostris, assembly GCF_000243295.1. Classification (NCBI taxonomy): domain Eukaryota; kingdom Metazoa; phylum Chordata; class Mammalia; order Sirenia; family Trichechidae; genus Trichechus; species Trichechus manatus. The sequence continues at coordinate 2,922,426 of NW_004443969.1, forward strand.
CCTAGAGAATAGGGACACACTTTTCTTTCAGACTCTCAGGGGCAGCTGTCAGCCCCCTGCCTGGCTCAGCGTGTGATCCCCTACCCCAGCCAGAGTCCAGTGCCTGCACCAATCACCCATGCATCTCTAGGACTGGGGGTGAAAACCTGCATCACACACTTGGTGACCGACAGCTTATACACCTGAGCTGAATCCATATAGGAAAATTTAACAGACTCTAGTGTTTACATACTTAGTTACAGAACTAACAACCTGGTGACAGGACATTAGAGATCAAAAGGTGTCAAAAATCAAACTAGTGCACACGAGCAGCCTATTTGGGAATATCAAACAAAACAAAATAAGAAGCTAGGTCTCACTAAGCAAACACAAAATAAAATTATAATAAATTACTGATGGCTCGGAAACAACAGTCAATATCAAGTCACTTAAAGAGGCAGTCCATGATGGCTTCAGCAAGCTCCCAAAATAAAGAATCAATAAATTCTCTGGAGGAAGAGAACTTGGAATTACCAGAGGCAGAATACAAAAGATTAATATACAAAACTCTTTGGAAATAAGAAAGGAAATTCGACAGAATGCAGAAACTGCTATGCGACATACAGACAGAGTAGTAGCAGAACTTAAAAAAGTTATTCAAGAACATGATGACAAATTTAATAGGCTGCAAGAATCCATAGAGAGACAGCAATCAAAAATCCAGAAGATTAACAATAAAATTTCAGAATCAGACAACCCAATAGAAAGTCATAGGAGCAGAATTGAAGCAGTAGAAGTTACAGTTAGTGACATTGAAGATAAGGCTCTTGACACCAACTTATTTGAGGAAAAATCAGATAAAAGAATTAAAAAGAATGAAGAAACTCTAAGAGTCATGTGGGACTTTATCAAGAGAAATAACCTAAGAGTGATTGGAGTACCAGAACAGGGGGAATAACAAAAAATACAGAGAAAATTGTTGAAGATTTGTTGACAGAAAACTTCCCCGATATCATGAAAGATGAGAAGATATCCATCCAAGATGCTCTTTGAACCCCAGATAAGGTAGATCCCAAAAGACATATTATAATCAAACTTACCAAAAGCAAAGTTAAAGAGAGAATTTTAAGAGCGGCTAGGGATAAAAGAAAAGTCATCTACAAAGGAGAGTCAATTAGAATAAGCTTGTACTACTCAGCAGAAATCATGCAGGCAAGAAGGCAATGGGATGACATATATAAAGGCTTGAAGGAAAACAACTGCCAGCCAAGAATTATATATCCAGCAAAACTGTCTCTCAAACATGATGGCGAAATTAGGGCATTTCCAGATAAACAGAAGTATAGGGAAACTGAAAAAAAACAAACCAAAATTACAAGAAATACTAAAGGGAGTCCTCTGGTTAGATAATCAATAACATCAGATAACAACAC
>NW_004443969.1:2924114-2925185 GCF_000243295.1 Trichechus manatus latirostris
CCAGCAAACACAAAATCTACAACAAAGAAAAAGATGAAAAAAAAATATAGAGAAAAATGACTCAGCACAGAAAATTGAGGAGAACAAAGAAACTGTGAACAACACACAAAAAGAGAGATCAGGATGACAGCACTAAACTCATACCTATCAATAATTACACTGAATGTAAATGGACTTAATGCACCAATAGAGTGGCAGATTGGATAAAAAAGCATGATCATCTATATGCTGCCTGAAAGAGATGCACATTAGTCCTAAGGAAACAAACAGGCTAAAACTCAAAGGACGGAAAAAAATATATCAAGCAAACAACACTCAAAAAAGAGCAGGAGTGGCAATATTAATCTCTGACAAACTAGACTTTAAAGTAAAATCCACCACAAAAGATAAGGAAGGGAAGTATATAATGATTAAAGGGTCAATACACCAGGAGGACATAACTATAATAAATACTTATGCACCCAACAACGGGGCTCCATCATACATAAAACAAACTTTAACAGCTCTGAAGAGAGAGATAGACAGCTCCACAATAGTAGAAGGAGACTTCAACACGCCATTTTCGGTGAAGGACAGAAGATCCAGAAAGAAGCTCAACAAAGACACAGAAGAGCTAAATGCTACAATCAACCAACTTGATCTCATAGGCATATACCAAACACTCCACCCAACAGCAGCCAAATATACTTTCTTTTCCAACGCACATGGAACATTTTCCAGAATAGACCACATATTAGGCCATAAAGCAAGCCTTAACAAAATCCAAAATATCGAAATAATGCAAAGCATCTTCTCTGACTATAAAGCCATAAAAGTGGAAATCAAACAACACAAAAAGCAAGGAAAAAAAATCAAACACATGGAAAATGAACAACAGCTGCCCAAAAACTACTGGGTTATAGAAGAAATTAAGGATGGAATAAAGAAATTCATAGAATCAAACGAGAATGAAAACACTTCCTACCAGAACCTTTGGGATGCAGCAAAAGCAGTGCTCAGAGGTCAACTTATAGCAATAAATGCACACATCCAAAAACTAGAAAGGGTCATAATCAAAACATTAACGCTGCA
>NW_004443969.1:2929961-2964268 GCF_000243295.1 Trichechus manatus latirostris
TTTTTTTTTTTTTGGTACCTTAGATAAAGGTTTGCCGAACAAATAGTTTCTCATTAAATAGTACACATATTGCCCTATGACAATGGTTAACAACCCCATGACATGTCAACACTGTCCCTTCTCAACCTTGGGTTCCCTATCACCAGCTTTCCTGTCCTCTCCTCCTGCCTTCTAGTCCTTGTCCCTGGACTGTTGTGCCTCATTAGTCCTGTTTTGTTTTATGAGGCTGTCCAATCCCCAGCTAAACGGTGAACTTCGGGAGGGGATTCACCACTGAGCTAAAAGGATGTCCGGAGGCCATACTCCCGGGGTTTCTCCGGTCTGTCAGGCCAGTAAATCTGGTCTTTTTTTGTTAGTTGAATTCTGTTCTACATCCTTTTCCAGCTCTTTCCAGGACCCTCTATTGTGATCCCTGTCAGAGCAGTCACTGGTGGTAGCCGGGCACCATCTAGCTATACTGGACTCAGTCTGGTGGAGGCCTTGGTAGCTGTGGTCCATTAATCCTTTGGACTAATATTTTCCTTGTATCTTGTTCTCTTCATTCTCCCTTGCTCCTGAAGGGATGAGACTAGTGGAGTATCTTAGATGGCTGCTCACAGGCTTTTAAGATCCCAGACACTACACACCATGGTAGAATGTAGAACATTGTCTTTATAAACTGTGTTATACCAATTGAGCTAGATGTTCCCAGAGACCGTGGTCCCCGAAGCCCTCCACCCAGCAATTCAATCCCTCAGGGGATTTGGAAGTGTCTATGGAGAGTCCATGACCTTTCCTTGTACAAGTTGTGCTGGTTTCCACAATAATGTGTACCGTCTTACCCTTCATCAAAGTTACCACTTATCTATTTAGTCCCTCCCTCCACTCGTCCTATCCCTTGTAACCAACAAAGATTGTTTCTTTTTGTGTGTACACTTTTACATGAGTTATACAGTACAGGTCTCATACAATATTTGTCCTTTTCTGATTGACTTATTTCACTAAGCATAATGTCCTCCAGTTTTGTTCCTCTTACTCTCCTGTGCTAAGTTCCTTTCATTTGTGGATTTTTTTTCATTTCTTTTGTTTTTGTAGGTTTTGTTTTTACTGAGACTTTACATTTTTATTCTTTATTTTTATGAGTAGGTTTGTTAACTTTCTTTGTGAAATTTACCCTTATCTTCCTAGATTTAAACCAGTCTATTATTACCTGGTATCACTTGACTTCCTCTCCATTAGAAGGTTCTATATCTACACCGTTAATTCTCTCTTTTATTGTTCTCACGGTGTTGTCATTTACAGATTAACCTCTCTGGTTCCATTTTGTAATTCTTTTGGTTTTGCATAGTCCTTAAGAGTTCATTTCCTAGGTTGGTATCTGGCTACTACAATCCTGTGTCCTATATTCAGCCTGTGGTCTGATATTGTTTGTTCTCAGATAGAAGGACTTCCTTTAATAAGTCTTGTAAGTTTGGTTTGGTTTTGACATAGTCCCTTAATTTCTGTTTATCTGGTAATGACCTAATTTCACCATCCTATTTGAACGAGAGTTTTGCAGGATATATTATTGTCAGCTGGCAATTTTTTTCTTTCAAGGTTTTATATATGTCATCCCATTGCATTCTTGCCTGCATGGTTTCTGCCAAATAATCCGGGCTTAGTCTTATTGTTTCTCCTCTGTATGTGACTTTTGTTTTTCTTGAGCTGCTCTCAGGATTCTTTGTCTTTGGTTTTAGTAAGTGTGATTATGATATGCCTTGGTGTTTTTCTTTTGGGGTCTACCTCATATGGGATTCGTTGAGCTTCTTGGATGGTCAGCTTTTCTTCATGATATTGTGGAACTTTTCTGTCAGCAATTCTTCAATGATCCTCTCTGTGTCTTCTGTTTTCTCCCCCTGTTCTGGAACTCTGATCACTCACAGATTTTTGCTTTTGATTGTATCACACATAATTCTCAGGGTCTCTTCAGTTTTCTTCATTCTTTTTTCTGATTTTTCCTCAGACAGAGTTGTAGCCAAGTGTTTGTCTTCAATTTCGCTGTTCCTGTCTTCCACGATTTCTAATCTGCTCTTCAGCCCTTCTATGACACTGTCCATTTCTGAAATCTTGTTGTTAATCTTTCGGCTTTCTAATTGTTGTTTTTGTATAATTTATAGTTGTGAATTTATTTTGGAATTTTGTTCCTGCACTGTTTTCCTGAATTCTTCCATTTTTCTGCCTGTATTTTCCATGAATTTGTCTGCTTTTTCCATGAGTTTGTTTATTTTTTCCTCATTTTTGTCTGCTTTTTGCTTCAGCAATTGGATAATTCTGAGTATTAGAGATTTGAATTCCCTATCATGTAGTTCTAGTGCCTTTTCTTCTACTGGAAAGTCATCTTGTGTTTTATTTTGGACTCCTATTGGAATCATCCTGTCCTGTTTTTGTAAATGTTTTTATATTTTCTGCTCTCTTTGGGGCATTCAGTAGTTATTTTTCTTGTTGATTGATTGCAGATTTGTTTCATCTTTTTTTTTTTTTAATTTGGCTATGTTTGAACAGGCAGGCTGTGTGTTCTTTGTTGTTTGCTCCTCTGTGGGCACGAAACTTTTCACCTCCTTCTCCAGTTGGCAGGGTCATTCGCTCAGATATGGTACAGCAGGGCAGGTCTAGCTGAAGAGGATTTGCTGGGATGGGTTGTTTGTGGCACTTACTACAGCCACCACGGCAGGTCGGTAATCAGTGCAGGGCAGGTTCCAGTAGGCCATGACTGTGCTGCTTGGTAGTCTGATCTTGAGTGCACAGTGCAGGTACGCAGGAAGGAGGGGGGAGATAGTGATGTGTGGAGCTAAGATGGGTATGGGAGAGAGGAGAGAGGAACAGGAGCCAACAACATACAAACAACCAAAAAAGAGTGCTGGGGTGCTTGCCTTTGGAGTAGAGAGATGAGAGACTATGAAATGGAGAAAAACAAAAAAAAGAAGAAGAAAAAAAGAAAAGAATGAATAAATAGAAAAGTAGAAAGAAAGAAGAACAGCAAAGCTCCCAGGGATCCCACCGGTGCAGCTACAAGGTCTGGGGAAGTTGTTCCCAGGTGTTGAAGTATAGCCTGGCTAGGAGGTATAGAGGTATCCAGCGCCAGGTATCCAGGGGACAGGAAGAGAAGGAAGGTATAGAGAGATGAGAAACTGAATAATGAAGAAAGACAAAAAGGGAAAAAGAGGAAAAAGAAAACAAAACAAATTAAAAAAAAAGAACAAGAAAAACCCCCAAAAAAGAAGAAAAAAAAAACAGAAAAAGAAATGTCCTCAGTATCCCTCTGCATGTCTGCCCAAGCTGAGGGGGTAGGTCTGAAGCTGTACAGCACTGCCCGGCCAGAACGGGCTCCCAACTTGAGAAAAGATAAAGAAAACAAACAAACATTTGAAAACAAACAAACAAAAAAAAGCCCTGGCATCCCGCCAGCATGGCAGCACGGACCGAGAAGCAGTTCCACACTTGAACGGAGCTCCACAGCCCCTCAGGAAGAAGCGAAGTTGGCTAACTGAGCCAGGTATTTGAGCAAAAGGAGGGGAAGGTGGTGAGAGGTAAGGAAGAAATCAAAAGAAGTGGAAAAAAGCAACACCAGCAGACAAGAAATGGCACTCAGGGATTCAGTCAGTGCAGGTGGGTGGAATCCAAGCAGCCGGTCCTTCCCAGCCAAGAGACAGTGGCCGCAGGACGCAGAGGAGGCTGAGTGGGGGTGAAAAACAGTGGGGTGTGGGAAAGCATATATCACAAATTACCGGTTGTTCTGTCTCCTGCTGGAAGCTCCGTGAAGCTGCTTTCTTGTACCCCCTATTTGCTGGTCTCTGATAGGAGTCCAAGATGGCAGATTTGTGCTGCATGAGCTGATACAGGACCTCTCCATGTATGTCTCCTCACTCTCTGTTCTCTGTCAGTTTCTTATTCCATTTGGTGCTTGGCTGAGTTCTTTATCTCTTCATTTGATGTTTAGGATTTCAGGATTGCTGTTTTCTCTGTTTGGCTTAGTTTTTCAGATCTTTGCGGTAGAGGGACGACATGGTGCTTCTGCCTAGAGCGCCATGTTGCCAGAAGTCTCTAACAAACTTTTTAAGTCTGTATTTCCCGTGGTACTTTAAACTAACCCAGAGCATAGAAACAGAAGGGGAAACATCCACATTTTATTAAGCAATTTGTTTATGATTCAAAAACCAGGGGAAAAAAATCACACCAAAGAAAGAACATTATATATCAATTGCACTTTTGACTATCAACACAGAAAATTTAAATATAACATTGGGAAAAGTGTTTGATATTGTTAGCAGAAGCAGGTCTTACCTGATACGGCCTCTAGTCAATAAAGATACACTGAAATGAGGGGGAAAGAAGAGCATTATTGCAAGCATTCAGGCAAGGAGCAAGGAGGTATATAGCTCAAATCAAGCTCCCCGAACAAAGGGAGGTAGAATATTTTATACTGTCTGTCATGCGTTGAATAATGTCCCCCAAAAAATGTGTATATTTATTTGGCTGGGTCATGAGTCCCAGTACTGTGTGGTTGTCTTCCATTTTGTGATTGTAATTTTATGTGAAAGAGGATTAGGGTGGGATTGTAACACCACCCTTACCCAGGCCACATCCCTGATTCAATGTAAAGGGAGTTTCCCTAGGGTGTGGTCTGTACCACCTTTTATCTTACAAGAGATAAAAGGAAAGGGAAGCGAGCAGAGAACTGGGGACCTGTACCACCAAGAAAGCAGCACTGGGAGCAGAGCGTGTCCTTTGGACCTGAGGTTCCTGAGCTGAGATGTTCCTAGACCAAGGGAAGACTTACGACTGATGACAAGGCCTTCCTCCAGAACCAACAGAGAGAGAAGGCATCCCCTGGAGCCTGCACCCTGAATTTGGACTTGTGTCCTACTAGACTGTGAAAGAATAAAATTCTCTTTGTTAAAGCCATCTACTTGTGGTGTTCTTTTATGGCAGCACTGGATGACTAGGACACCATCCCTCACAAGAAAGTACATACAAACATCATTGACTACATAGGTTATCATGGCATGCAGGCACAGTAAGACAAATCACATTTTTTTCCTTTAGTATGTACAGAAAATGGCAGATAAGTCCTGCCCTGGGTAGAGATTTTAATATTCAAATAAGTCTTAATGAGGCTTAGGTTATTTTAAGACACTTTTGAAGCTAGTAAACTGATTTTTGACTGGTTTCTCTGGATCTAGCTTCTAGCTTCTTCTTCCTGCCATTGCAAGTGGGGAAGTGTTGGGAGGGGTCTTAGCTGAGAAGCTAACTCAAGGCTCCTATATCAATATTATGTTAAAAATTACATATCATTATTGAGTAGGATTTATTCCAGTATTGCAAGGGTGCTCAGTATTAGGAAATCCATTCATATTCCTCATATTAAAAGATTTAAGAAGAAAAATAAATATGATCTCCACAATGCCATAAAGAGATATGACAAAACTAAATATCTACTCATATTGAAAGTACTCAACAAAATATCTCAGTGCAAAAGTTGTCCACTTACTCCATGGGGAGATAAAAGATTTTTTTCCTACTAAAAAACAACACAAAGTCCCCTATCTTCATCCAATGAAAATAGACTAGAGACAATTAGAAGTATAAGAATTGGAGGGAAAGAGGTAAAACTATTTCTGTTTGTATTATATGCCTGAAAACTCCCCAAAGAAATCAAGAAAAAGCTATTACAAAAACTAAGTGAATATAGTAAAGTAGCCAGTTGAGAAAACAATGTACAAACAATCAATAGCCTTCTGTAGAGAGAGCCAAGATGGTGGCTTAGTTAGATGCATTGTAACCTCCCTCTACAACAATATCTTATGTAAACAAGAAAGAACAGACACAAATAGCAACCTTGGACCTTTGAACATCAGATTAAGGGTTGAATAAACAGACTGAACACTGACTAGAAGGAGAGATAAAACAAGAACTGCAGGAAAGCAGAGATTCTCAGATCTTCCACACCCTATCTGCTAGGCCGGCACAATGTGGCTGTCTTGGTTATCTAATACTGCTTGGTATAGCAGAAATACCACAAGTGGATGGCTTTAACAAACAGAATTTTTTTCTTTCACAGTCTAGGAGGCTAGAAGTCTGAATTCAAGGTGTCAGCTCCAGGGGAAGGCTTTCTCTCTCTGTTGGCTCTGGGGGAAGGTCCTCATCGTCATCAATCTTCCCCTTTCAAGGAGCTTCTCAGCACAGGGATCCCAGGTCCAAAGGACATGCTATTCTCCTGGCTCTTGTTTCTTGGTAGTATGAGGTCTCCCTGTGTCTTTGTTCACTTCTCTCATTTATATCTCAAAAGAGATTGACTTAAAACACAATCTAATCTTGTAGATTGAGTCCTGCCTTATTAACATAACTGCCTCTAATCCTGCCTCATTAACATTATAGAGGTAGGATTCACAACACAGGAAAATCACATCAGATGACACATAATACTGGGAATCACGACCTAGCCAACTTGACACACATTTTGGTAGACATAATTCAATCTGTAACAGAGGCTATTTTGGGGTGGCTACTACCAACATCCCTATAGTGTGTGTAAACAGCTCTGGAAAGGCACAAAGAAGTGGGCAATCCACACACCAGGATGAGGAATGCCCGAGAGTGACAAGTGGAAGCAACATAGCACGAAACCAGGGAACTACAGGAACTTCTGTTGGAGCAGAGTAATGCCTCGATTGTAGGAACCTCAGTGCAGAAGACAGAAAAGACAGAAAGCGCACATTTGCAGGAGGGCAGGAGTGAGCACCAGTGTTCCTGGTGAGTGCAGAGAAGGGAGAGAGCTAGGTTTCATGTGCCTATTTGCCTGGTGGGCTCCCTTCAGCCACTGAAACCAGGCCTTTAGCTCAGAGGTCCCCAAGGTCCTTCTGCTTGTGGGGAGGGCTCCCTCCCCCACTGCAATGAGACCATCTGTGCAAGCGCAGAGGCCCGGTTCCACCGCCACACCTGGACCACTCTGCCTATCTATGCCAGCTCAGAGGGCTCCTGGGCCATCAGCACACTTGCAATGACCCTGTACTCCAAAGAAGGCTCTTGGGCCGCCTGCACTAGTGCTTAGGCCCCGCCGCACATCCTCCGACCCCCACGCCCATCTGCGCCTGCTTGGAGGCCTCCCAGGCTGCTTGTGCATGCACAGAGGCCTGCACACCCCTCAAAGAGACTGCCCCATCCATCTGTGCCTGTGCAGAGGGCTCCCTTTCCCCAGCCGCCACCACTCCATTCATGCACACAGGGGCCCTTTGGCCCATCCCCACCGTGCCACGCATCAGTGCCTGCATGGAGCGGGGACCCTGCCGACCAGGGCTGCACCATTCTGTTGTGCATGTGTGGACAAGCCATTTCATACTTCAGAGGCCAGTCACCTATTTACGTCAATGCAAATTCATTATTTTTTAAAATATTTAAATAAAGGGAATGTCTCGGACATTTATCCTGCCTTTCCTACTTAACACTGTAGGAAAATGTTGGATTACAACTTTTCTGTAAAAGCTGTTTCCAGTTTATTGATTGAGAAGTAAAAATTGATAGAATTCTACAGCTTTGAACACCTAATGAAAACCGATTTAGGAAAGTAAGACAAAAAGCTCATAAGAGCACAAAGAGACCATATCTTTTTTTATTTTTTAAATAATACTTTATTGTGTTTTTGGTGAAAGTTTACACAGCATATTAGGTTCGTATTTGACAATTTCTATACATATTGTTCAGTGACATTGGTTACATTTTTCACAATGAAAAGAAAAAAATCTCATTATTTCCATTCTGGTTGTTACTTTTCCATTAATCTAACTTCATCCCACTCACCTTCTCATCTTCGCTTTAGGATAAATGTTGACTGTTTGTTCTTATATAGATGATTTTTTAAAACAGCACAGTACTCATGCATGCATATACTCACATATGACTCCCTATACACATATGCACATACATAGCTACCAGTGTGACCACACTTATATTTTTTGGTTGTTATTGTTGTTGTTGCAAAGTTGTATATATTATCGCATTTTAAAAATATGTCCAGAGTGATATTGTTTATTTTATAGGCCAATCTGTTCTTTAACAGAAAGGTGACTTTTATGAGTGGTTTTAGTTCCAAGTTTAAAGGGTATCTCAGGATAAGAGTCTCGGGCATTCCTCTAGTCTCTACTCATCCAGCAAGTGCAACCATTTTTAAGAATTTTAGTTTTGTTCTACATTTTTCTCCCATTGTATCCAAGAACATCTATTACGTCCCTGGCCAGAACGGTCAATAGTGGTAGCTAGGCATCATCTAGTTCTTCTGTTCTCAGGATAGGTGAGGCCGTGGTTCTTGTGGGAGACTAGTCCTGTAGAGTAGTCTTTTCTTTGAGTCTTTGGTTTCCTTTCTCTTTTGCTACAGACAAGTAGAGACCAATAGCTGTATCTTAGATGGCCGCCTGCAAGCTTTTAAGAACCCAGACTCTACTCACCAAACTAGGATGTAAAACATAAATTTTATGAACTACGTCATGCCAATTTATTGAGTTGTCCCATAGGACAATGGTCCTAAGCCTTCAAACCAGTAAACCTATCCCGTGAGGTGTTTGGGTATGTCTAGGAAGTATCTGTAACTGTGGCCCCATGTGCTTTATTATATATATGAATATATATGCAGCACACACATATATGTATATACAGATGCCTACAGATACACCTATACATGTACATGCGTATAGTTACATATCCCTTCCTATACACATATATGTGCACATACCTGCCTATGTAACCACACAGGTATTTTTTGGTTGTTACTGCTGTTGTTGCAAAGTTGTATATATTACTGAATTTACCAAAAATGTCCCGTATTTTTATGTACTTCTTTGTTACATCATTTACCTTGGTCAAGTTGTGCAGACTTCACCCACATTTGGTATTGCCATTCCCATTACCAAAAATAACCAGTGTCTTCTATCTAGAAAGTGATTCTCCCTCCCTCCCCCTCCCATCCCTGGTAAACACCAAAGAACATTGTTTGTTGTGTGTATACCTAGTCCTGTCTTTTTATAAAAGTGAGATCATAAAATATTTGTCCTTTTGTGATTGCCTTGTTTCACTCAGCATACTGTCCTTCAGATTCTTCTATGTTATGTTTTGAGAACTCATCATTATTCTTCATAACTATGTAGTCTTTTATTGTATGTAGGTACCACAATTTGTTTATCCATTCATTTGTTGACAGGCACTTAGGTTGTTTCCATCTTTTTGTTAATTGTGAATTATGCTGCAATGAACATAGGTGTGCATATGTTTATTCATGTCATTGCTGTTAGATCTCTAGGGTATGTACCTAGGAGTGGGATTGTTGGATCGTAAGATATTTCTATTTACAGGAAGTGCCTTACTGTTTTCCATAGTGGTTGTACGATTTTACAATCCCACTAGCAGTGGACCAGGGTTCCAATCTCCCCACAATCTTGACAGCATTTGTTGTTTTCTGTGTTTTTTGGATCAGTGCCATTTTTGCAGGGGTGAGATGGTATCTCATTATAGTTTTGATTTGCATGTGTTTAAGGGCTAGTGATTGTGAGCATCTTTTCATGTGTTTTTTGGCCACTTGAATGTCCTGTTTACTGAAGAGTCTGTCTATGTCCTTTGGCCATTGTTTAATTGGATTGTTTGTCTTTTTGCTGAGTTGTAAGAGACCATATCTTACATGCCTTTTGATGGAAGTACACCAAAATCACTCATAAGGTATTGTCCAATATCACACTTGTCTGTGGGATGATCTGTAAGACAAATGAAATAGTTTTTTCATCAAATAAGCCCCAATGCAAGTAAAATGGATTGAGAAATTATAAATTAAAAGTGATTTAAGGACGTCTCAACTGAGTGCAATGTATGGGCCTTGTTTGAATCTTATTGAAACAAATATTCTATGTAAAATTTATGAGATAACCAGGGAATTTAAACTTACTAAATATTTTATAAAAAATAATTATTGTTAATTTGTTTAGGTGTGATGATGTTATTATGGTTATGAATAAAAAATCCTTACCTTTTAGAAATATCTACTAACATTTTTATGAATAAAATAATATGAAAGTGTAGTGTGTGTGTGGGTATAGATAAAACAAGATTGGCGATGAGTTGCGAAGTGTTGAAGCTGGATCACAGAGTTTTATTTACTATGCTCTCCATGTTTGTATAAGTTTGAAGTAAAAAGTTAAAACAATTGCATCCAATAATATTACACTATAAGGGCCATCTAAACACATAGCTATTTCCTGAAAATATTAAAAATCTCATCGTAATGTATCAACCAATTCTTTAAAAATAACATTTCCATGCATACTTGATTAATCACCCATAATTTTTTTTTCTAAATGAATAATTTCTGTTACTATTTGCTAGTTCTTTGCTAATTAAAGATTAAAGCCAAAGATGTGATTAAAACATCCAGTTCTCAGGGAAATTATATAATCCTTTATTTCTACCTCTGCTTGTCCCAGAAAAATTTGTAATCGTTGAAGCAATTTTAGGCAAGCCAGGTAGACACAACAAAATGTACAAATAAAAGCACTGGACTTCTAGGAGCTCAAAATGGATGAAAGTGTTCAGAGGTTGAAAGAGATGACTTCAGCATCCATAAAGATTGAACGCTTCTTAGAACTGAAAATTGTGGGTGGAAGGTAGGTTGAACATCAAGGCTGGTAGGAAAGACCCTTCCACATTCAACTGTCTAGGCACCAAGAGGAAGGATAGTACTTTTGCGCATAAGCCCCCTGACCTCTCAGCCACTTTTAAAACAGGTGACTGTTTCTTCCTTTTAAAAACACTTTATTTTTTTTGGCTTAAGTGGCACATGTTCTTCTTGTCTTCTGTCTAATATTTTGGTCTATGTCTCACTCTCCTTTAGTTCCTCCTTAACGCCCATGGAAGCAGCAGTCAAGGAATCAAACAACACTTTGCACTGGGCAAATCTGCTGCAAAAGATCTCTTTAAAGTATTAAAAAGCAAAGATGTCACTTTAAGAATTAAGGAGTGCCTGATCCAAGCCATGGTGTTTCAATAGCCTCATATGCATGTGAAAGCTAGACAAAGAATAAGGAAGACCAGAGAAGAATTGATGCCTTTGAATTATGGTGTTGGTAAAGAATACTGAATATACCATGGACTGCCAAAAGAACAAACAAATCTGTCTTTGAAGAGGTACAGCCAGAATTCTTATTAGAAACCAGGATGACGAGACTTCCTCTCACACACTTTGGACATGTTATCAGGAGGAACCAGTCCATGGAGAAGGACATCATGCTTGGTAAAGTAGCGTGTCAGTGAAAAAGAGAAAGACCCTCAATGAGATGGATTGACACAGTGGCTGCAACAATTGGCTCAAGCATAACAACGATTGTGAGGACTGGGCAGTGTTTCATTCTGTTGTACATTTGGTTGCTATCAGTAGTAATCTACTTGACAGCACCTAACAACAACAACATTTCTGTATGTGTCTTCTGAATATTGAACAGACTTGGGGCTTGATCATTAGCACTACTCTTATCTCTCTCGTCCTAGAAAATACCATGTGGTCTCAAGGTTTAAAACCATCTAAATGATGATAATTACCAAATAGAAAGATTTAGCCAAAATCTCTCAAGGATACCAGGGTACTATGTCTCCACTTTAGAAGTAATAAGTCATTCCAAACTTAATATGACCAAAACATAATTTTTGGTATCTCCATTTGCCCTTTTTCAATCTGCTTTTCTCCTTTTTTTTTCTTTTTCCCATTCCAATACGTGGCAGTTTCATTCACCCAATTACTCAAGCCAAAATCCTAGGCAACATCCTCAGGCACAATTGTATCTTTACCATGAGCATTCATTGTGTCAGCAAGTATGATTGGTTATATACTCAAAATAAACCCCAAAACTGTTTATTTTCCCATCTGTACTTCCACCATTTTAGTAAAAGTCATTATCAGCTCATCTCAGGATAATTACATAGCTTTCTAATTGTCTTTCTCCTTCCATTCTTTCACTCTTTCAATTTATTCTCCCAACAATCACTGAATTAATATTAATAAAATATAAATCAAATTCTATCACAGTCTTGCTTACTAACTTTAAATGTCTTCCTATTGCACTTGAGTAAGAGTCAAATTCCGGCCCTGACTGATGAAGACCTGCATGATCTGCCTCCTGCCTACCTTGCTAACTCCATTTTGTAACACCTTCCTTTTACACATAAGACCCAGTTACTCAACCTTGTTCCTTGAAAATTTTAAACGAGGCCTTGCCTTGGGACTTTCAGCTAGTGCTTCAAGTGTACGTGGAACATTATCCAGTATACACTGTTAGGCCATAAAAAAAAAAAGTCTCAATAAACTTAAAAGAATTGAAATTATACAAATATGTTCTCTGAAAAAATAGAATTAAATTAGAAAGCAGTAATAGAAGAAAATTTGGAATAATTTGCAGATATTTGAAAATTGAACATTATGCTTCTAACATATGGGAGTCAATGGGTCAAAGAAGAAAGCACAATGGAGATTAGAGAACACTTTTTACATGAATGAAAACAAAAGCACAGCATATCAAAACATATGTGATACATCTATCAGTATTCATTAAAAAGAAATTTATAGTTGTAAATAACTATATTAAATATCTAAAATTAATAACAAAAACTTTTACTTTAAAACTAGAAATATAAGAACAAAATAAACACAAATCATACAGAAGGAAAAGAATAATAAATATGGTGTGGATGGGAAATCAGGGGTGGAAAGGAGAAATGTGCTGTCACAGTATAGGGAAAAAAATTAGGGTCACATAACAATATATGTATAAATTTTTGTATGACAGACTAACTTGAATTTGTAAACTTTCACTTAAAGTACAACAAAAAAATAAAATTTAAAAAATAATAAAGAAAAAATATTGGTGTGGAATTAAGTAAAATATAGTATAGATAAGCAATAGAAAAATCAACAAAATACAAAAGTTGTCTCTTTGAAAAGATTAATGAAATTGACAAGCCCTTAGCCAGACTGACCAAGAAAAAAAGACAGAGGCTATAATTAATAAAGTCAGGAATGAAGAAGAGAGCCATTACTACTGACTTTACACAAATAAAAAAATTATAAGAGAATACTACGAACAAATATATATGGACGAATTAGATAACCGGAATAAAATTGGACTAATTCATGAAAAAATACAAACTACTGAAACTAACAAACCGATTCAAGAGGAAATAAAAGATTTGAATAGACTTTTGACAAGTAAATAGATGAAATTAGTAAACAAAACAAAACAATGATGAAAAGTCCAGGCCCATGTGGCTTCACTGGTAAATTATCATATGGTAGACTGTGCCAGGGAAAGCTATTGTTGTTGTTAGCTGCCTTAGAGTCATGCTCACTAAAATCTCCATTTGGTTCCCTGCTTTTTCCAAACCTTTGCCCTTAGATTGGAAACCTCTGAACTGTCCTAAATATGGTCTAGAAGCAGATGTGACTGTTGTCACTTTAAAGCCATGGTGACTGAGAGCTTGTAGAATGTGTCTCCTTCAACCTTCTCTTCACTCCAGGTTACTACATAGAGGCCGTGTGTTCCAGATGGTATAAATAAAAGAGCTCCCACTTGCCCATGTATGACTCCATTTGAGTGAGAAATAAGGCTGTATTGTCCCAAAATACTAAAATTCTCGGTTTTGACTCTTGCACTAACTAGTGTGCTTACTGTTACTGATTCAGTGACCTTTAGCAATTCCTTAACTTTGCTAAGCTTCTGTTTCCTCATATAAAAATTGACATGGTGATTTTACTTAATACATGTAGTTGTTTTAAAGGTTAAATAAGTCCATTAATGCACTCAGCCTAAGACCTGGCACAAAGGAAGCAACTAGTTAATGTTACCTATTACTATTATCATTTATATTTTTATTTCCCTAGTAAATTACAAACAAGATAGAGTATAATTTAAACTACACACATAAAAAATGAGTATGAATGAGGAGTTATACTCAATGAGAGAATAATGAGGGAGGTTTGGGGCTTGCAGAGAATTGAAAATAATTGGGAGACATGCTTTAGACTTTGATAAGAAAGTGAAAAGAATAAATCAAAGATCATTTTCAAATGTTGAACAGAATCCAGGTGAAGCTAAAAAAACATAGATTCACACACCAAACATTTTAATTACATTCACTAATACTTTTCAACCCAGAAACAAAAGAAGAGCAAGGAAGTTATATGATTTCCCAGGTTTCAGGGAATAAAGAAAACATTCTAAAAAATAAAAAATAAAAATCAATGAAAGCACAATGAAAAAGACTGATTCTGGTTTCAAGCTCAATAGAGACACAACTGAGGTCCAAAGCCAAGTGGTGGGCTAGGGGCAAGGGCCATTCATTTTATTATCATTTACATTTTTTTCTTTACTCTCTGGAAATATTTATCTTTCCACAGGATGTGAATTCTTCCCTCTACCCTTGAAAATTTCAGTTAAGAGAAACTCATCACACCACAAAGTAAAACTTACTAGGTGACTTCAAGTCAGTTCCAACTCATATCAACCCTACGTAAAACAGAAATAAACACTGCCCGATCCTGTGCCATATTTACAATCCTTGCTATGTTTGAACCTCTTGTTGCAGCCACTGTGTCAGTCTATCTCGTTGAGGGTCTTCCTCTTTTTCCCTGACCCTCTACTTTCCCAAGCATAATGTCTTTCTCCAGGGACTGTTCAACATACATGAAACGATGTCTCACCATGCTCGTTTCTAGGGAACATTCTGGTTGTATTTCTTCCAAGACAGATTTGTTCTTTCTTCTGGCAGTCCATGGTATATTCAATATTCTTCACCAATGCTATAATAAAATAAAACTAAGCTTATCAAAAATATTATTTTCATCAATGTGCCTCTGACATAGAAGTTTGGACTGAGAAATAATTGTCAGAAAATGACAGCACTTTCCAACAAATTTCCCTAAAATTTAGAGTGGAATAGGAGACTACATGTAGACCAACTACTCTTAAGTATGAAATGGAGTCTTTTTGACTTGGAAAGAATGAGTAGGTTCATAATGAAATAGTTATTCAAAGGCAGAAGGGGGCCCAAGAGAACGGAATATGCAAAAAGGAGAGTACTGCACAGGACTGATTTAAAACAAAAGTACTAGTAACATGCTGATATTTTTTAGTAGATGATGACTTATTTAGCTATACCATGTTAACTAAAGTATCCAGTTTTATATTGGGTACATTAATTGGATCAAGTGTTAAAAAATCCTAATGTTCTATTGTACAGCACTGTATCTGACACACAGTAGGCACAAAGTACATATGAGTTACTGCATGATTCGAAGCTAACCTTGAAGTTGAAATTTGCCACTTATCTGGGCAAGAGAATTTACAATTGGTTCTCTCCCAGGGCTCAAAATCCAATTATATCATACAGATCATTAAAAATCACAGGGTGTCCTAAAGGGATGGAGTTGGAATGTAATAAGAATGACACCCATTAAAAGTGCTTATGAATGGGGAGGCTGTATTATCTGTGTTTCCTTGTGAGGTCTTTTCTTTTCCCATCAGTAGATGTCTTACATGATCCATCAATCCAGAGAATTAATGGTGTAACTAGCAATGCAGGCCATACGGAGATAATCAAGGCATCATAAATCGTGGTAGAGCAAACAAAGCCTAAAAAATAGGGCTGCTAGTACAGCAATCAAATTCCAAAACTGCCTGCTTGCAGTGGAAAGTGTGTCAACTATGAAGAGCAGAGGTAAAAATAGCAAGTGTGTAATAGGGAAGAGTTTACCAGCATTCGGGTACAGCAGGTGTTTGGAGTCTTCTGGGGGAAAAAATGGGACATTGTCAAATAAACTGTCTGTGTAAAACACCCAGCCCACACTGTCCAATACCTTGAGGCAGTCCTTTAGCTAGAATGGCAGCAGGAGGGATCCTAACACCAGGGTTAAAAACAAAACAAAACAGTTGCCATAGAGTCAACACAGACTCATGGTGACACCATGGGTGTCAAAGTAGAACTGTACTCCATGGAACTTTTAATGGTTGATTATTTGGAAGTAGATTGCCAGGCTTTTTTTTCGAGGCACCTCTGCTTGAATTTGAACTTCCAACCTTTCAGTTAACAGCTGAATGCTTTAATAGTTTATGCTACCCAAGGACTCTATCCCCATGATTAGGGTATACCTATCTTTTCTGTGCCATACACTGGGCGCCAATCTTACACCCAATATTCTACTCTTCTTATTTGTTGCACTCTTGCTACCAAACCCCCAAAACAAAACCCATTCCTATCAAGTCAACACAGACTCATAGCAACCCTATAGGACAGAGCAGTACTGCCCCATAGGGTTTTCAAGGCTGTAAATGTTTACAGGAGCAGATTGCCACATCTTTCTCCCTCAGAGCAGCTGATGGGTTGACTTTAAGGTTAGCAGCAGAGCACTTAACCATTGAGCCACCAGGGCTCCTTTGCACTTATGCTAGAAGTTACAAATATAAGGAAGCCTGAGAACTTATTATTTTGAAATTTGTAACCTCTAGTAAGACAGCTAGAGGTTACAAATTTCAAAATGATAATTTCCCAGGCTCCCTTACATTTAGGATACAGTGCTGTCACCTAAGCCAGGGCAATGAAACCTGAGAGGAATTCTATTTAGGATTTCCAGAAAAAATTATTTTTCTAACAAAAGGATAGACAAGAAAAAAATCAGTTTTCCCATCTATCCTTGAACATTGCTGTGAAAAGACTTCATATCTGGGACAGCTGTAGTTATCCTGAAGTCACTGCAGGGACAACTAACAGATTGAGGCTGGAAGAGTGAAAAGGTGAGACGAGGCTGGGATTTGATACCATCATAATCTGTTAAACCAACTCTGTTGTTGTTAGATGCTGTCAAGTCAGCTCTCACTCATAGTATCCTTAAGTATAACAGAACCAAACACTGCCTGATTTGGTGCCATCATCACAAAAGTATGTTTGAGCTCTTTGTTGCAGCCACTGTCAGTTCATTCTGTGGAGGATCTTCCTCTTTTTCACTGACCCTCTACTTTACTAAGCATGATGTCTGTCTTAGGCTGGGTTCTTTAGAGAAGCAAAACCAGTAACGTGGATAAATATATATATATAGAGAGAGAGAGAGAGAGATTTATATCAAGGAAACAGCTCACACAATTGTAGAGGCTAGAACGTCCCAAGTCCAAGAATCAGGGTAGAGGCCTCTCCCGAGTCATGCAGCCACAGAAGCTGAGGAGCCCAAGATCTGCAGGTCGGTGAGCAGGACCCCCACTCACAGGCTGTGAAGGTTGACAAATTCTGAGATCGGCAGGCAAGACCACAAGGTTTCTCCTGATTCATGTAGCTGCAGGGGCCGGCGAACCCAAGATAGGCAGCTCAGAGAGCAGGGCTCTGCTCACAGGCTGTGAAGATCAATGAATCCGAAGTTCTGACAGCTCAAGTCCCAAGAACCAGAGATGAGATGAGATGACAGGAGGCAGCAGCAAGATCCAGAGAGAGCAAAAACCCAGAACGTCTGCTTACATTCAGATGCAGACTACACCCCCAAGGAGACTCCCTTTCATCTGATTGGCTACTCACAGTATATTCAATCATGGGAGTGATCACATTAAAACACTGAGAATCATAGCCCAGCCAAGATGACACACAATCTTAACCATCACAGTCCACCCCTTGTCAACTTGGCACATGTACACATCTCCTTAAACCATACATAATCTCTGAATAAAGACAATTAGAAAGTTATACTCGTGCCTAAGATGATACAACTAACACATGTACAATCAAAAACTCACTAGCCCCGTTTACAGCTTATATTTTATAAGTCAAGGAAACAAAAATGTTTGATGCACAAATACAAAGCAGAAATACTCATAACAATTACAGTCCCCATTTCTGCAACTGGTCACGTGGCCGTGACTGGTATTTAGAACTACCTTCTTCCACCACCCATTCTGTATTCCATTTGCCCTCAGCAAGTACCTTGGCTAATTGTGGTTCTTTGCCTGATGGGGTGACCCAAACCTTCATTCCTGAGGGTCTTGGTCATTAGTAGTCATGTCTGAATTAGGTTGCTGCAGTTTTCCATTGACTTTAATCACAGGACATCGTAGTACTAAGAGACATCCTAAGGAATCTCTTGCATTCCAGACGTACTCTTCTTTACCTCCATTATGTAAATATCAATCCTATTTCTTCTTAGTAACCAGGATCAATCACACCAGCCAGTATGGTAACTCCTTTCTTTGCCTGTTGATCCAGAGACATGAGGAGCCCAAAGTGGCCAGGTGGCATTCTTAACTTCCAGTTCAATGGAATCAGTGATGTGTCTTCAGGTGGGAGCATCCCTCCCTTTGGAACTAAGGCCTCTAGGCCTGAGGAGCAGAAGGTCAAGCAGACAGGAAGCAAAAATCTTGCAAGTGGATCACTAGGGGAAATAGTGAGTGGTGCCACTCCCATTTCCACCCCTTGATTCCTGGACCATGAATCTTGGCTATGGGAGAAACAGCACCATATATTGGATGCTGATTTAAAACATATACAGCCTCCTGGAGAACATTGCCCCAACCCAGCAAGGTATTGCCACCTAGCTGCCACTGTAATTATGTCTTTAGAAGGCCATTCCATCGTTCTATCAAGCCAGCTGCTTCAGGATGATGGGGAACATGGTAAGACTAGTGAATTCCATGAGCATGGGCCCACTGCCACACTTCATTTGCTGTGAAGTGAGTCCCTTGATCTGAGGCAATGCTGTGTGGGATACCATGACGGTGGATAAGGCATTCTGTAATTCCATGGATAGTAGTTTTGGCAGAAGCACTGCATGCAGGGAAGGCAAACCCATACCCAGAGTAAGTGTCTATTCCAGTAAGGACAAAATGCTCCTGATGGATGTGGTACAATGTAATCAACTTGCCTCCAGGTTGTTGGCTGATCACCTCAAGGGATAGTGCCATATCGGGGACTCAGTGTTGGTCTCTGCTGCTGGCAGATTAGGCACTCAGCAGTGGCTGTAGCCAAGTCAGCCTTGGTGAGTGGAAGTCCATGCTGCTGGGCCCATGCATAACCTCCATCCCTGCCACCATGGCCAGTTTGTTCATGAGCCCATTGAGCAATGACGGGAGCAGCTAGGGAAAGAGAATGACTGGTTTCCACAGAATGCGTCATCCTATCCACTTGATTGTTAAAATCATCCTCTGCTGAGGTCACCCTTTGGTGAACATTCACATGAGACACAAATATCTTCACTTCTTTAGCCCATTCAGAGAGGTCTATCCACATACCTCTTCCCCATAAATCCTTGTCTCCAATTTTCCAATCATGTTCCTTCCAAGTCCCTGACCATCAAGCCAAACCATTGGCCACAGCCCATAAATCAGTATATAATCGCACATCTGACCATTTCTCCTTCCAAGCAAAGTGAACAGTCAGGTGCACTGCTCAAAGTTCTGCCCATTGGAAGGATTTCCCTTCACCACTGTCCTTCAGGGAGGTCCCAGAAAGGGGCTGTAATGCTACCACAGTCCACTTTCAAGTGGTGCCTGCATATTGCTCAGAACCATATGTAAACCAGGCACAAGTTTTCTCTTCCTCAGTCAACTGATCATAAGGAACTCCCCATGAGGCCATAGGTGCAGACTGGGAGACAGAAGGTAATGTGACAGGAGTGGAGACCGTGGGCATTTTGGCCAGTTCCTCGTGTAACTTACTTGTGCCTTAGGGTCCTGCCCGGGCCCAGTCTTTAACATACCACTTCCATTTAATGATGGAGTGCTGCTGTGCACGTCCAACTTTATGGTTCTGTGGATCAGATAACACCCAGTTCATGATGGGCAGCTCAGGCCTCATGGTGACTTGGTGTCCCATGGTTAAGCGTTCAGTCTCTACTAAGGCCCAGTAACAAGCCAAATGTTTCTCAGAAGGAGAATAGTTATCTGCAGAGGATGGCAGAGCTTTGCTCCAAAATCCTAAGGGTCTGTGCTGTGATTCACCACTAGGGGCCTGCCAAAGACTCCAAACAGCATCTCTATCTGTCACTGACATTTCAAGCACGATTGGATCAGCTGGATCTTATAGTCCAAGTGGCAGAGCAGCTTGCACAGCAGCCTGAACCTGTTGTAGAGCCTTCTTTTGTTCTGGTCCCCACTCAAAACTAGCAGCTTTTCAAGTCACTTGATAGATAGGCCAGAGTAGCACACCCAAATGAGGAATATGTTGCCTCCAAAATCCAAAGAGGCCCACTAGGCGTTGTGCCTCCTTTATAGCTGTGGGAGCAGCAAGATGCAATAACTTATCTTTCACTTTAGAAGAAATGTCTTGACATGCCCCACACCACTGGACCCCTAGAAATTTCACTGAAGTGGAAGGCGCTTGAATTTTTGTGGGATTAATCTCCCACCCTCTAGCACGCAAATGTTTTACCAATAAGTCCAGGGTCATTGACACTTCTTCCTTACTAGGTCTAATCAGCGTGTCATCAATGTAATGGACCAGTGTGATGTCTTGTGGAAGGGAAAGAATATCAAGGTCACTGTGGACTAAATTATGACATAGGGCTGGAGAGTTAATGTAGCCCTGAGGTAGGCAAGTGAAGGTGTATTGTTGGCCTTGCCAGCTGAAGACAAACTGCTTCTGGTGGTCCTTTGAAACAGGTATGGAGAAAAAAGCATTAGCCAGCTCAATAGCTGCATACCAGGTACCAGGAGATGTATTAATTTGCTCAAGCAATGAAACTACATCTGGAACAGCAGCTGAAATTGGAGTCACCACCTGTTAGGTTTTTGGTAATCTACTGTCATTCCCCAAGCTCCATCTGTTTTTTCTACATGCCAAATAGGTGAGTTGAATGGGGATGTGGTGGGAATCACCACCCCTGCATCCTTCAAGTCATTGATCGTGGCAGTAATCTCTGCAATCCCTGCAGGAATGTGGTATTGTTTTTGATTTAGTATTTTCCTAGGTAGGGGCAGTTCTAATGGCTTCCACTTGGCTTTTCCTACCATAATAGCCCTTACTCTATTTGTCAGGGATCCATTGTGGGGGTTCTGCCAGTTTCTGACTATATCTATTCCAATTATGCATTCTGGAACTGGGGAAATCACTACAGGATGGGTTCGGAGACCCACTGGACCTACTGTGAGATGGACATAAGCCAAGACTCCATTAATAACCTGACCTCCATATGCCCTCACTCTGACTGGTGGGCCACAGTGACGTTTTGGGTCTCTTTGAATTAGTGTCAGCTCAGAGCCAGTATCCAGTAATCCCCAAAAAGTCTGATTATTACCTTTTCCCCAATGAACAGTCACTCTCATAAAAGGCCGTAGATCCCTTTGGGGAAGGCTGGGAGAAATATTAAGAGTAAAAATTTTTGGCAGTATACTGGAGTCCTTCCTCAACGGGACTTGGCCTCCCCTTCGTTCAAGGGGTTGTGGGTCTTTAAACTCGCTCAAATCTGGGAATTAGTTGAGGGAAAGTGGCTCTCTATTCTGGTGATTCGAGTTAGACTGTTGTTCACCTGACCTATAATTCATCAGTTTGTATAGCTCAAGTAAATATTTAGTAGATTTCCTATCTATTTCAATCCCAGGGACACCATGACTAAGTAGCCAACCCCATAAGTCCATACGAATCAGACTATTTTGATTACTGCTTTGCGTCCTCTGTCCATTACTGTAACCACACCCACCTTGTCTTTGTCGATTGAGTGCAGCCACTTGGCACCTACTACTATGTGGTCCAATCAGCCCCATTGTAGTTAGGCATCTTAATTCAGTTAGGGCAGTTCCCACTGTCAAATCGGACTTACATAAAATAGCAATCACAAAAATCTTCAAGGATACTGGAGCTCTCTTCACAAATTGTTTCCTCACAGTTGTGGTAAAAGGTGTGTGCTCTGGGCACTCCATGTGTGGGTCTGTGGGTCTAACCTGATAAATCCACTCTAGCATGTCAATTTCCCTAAGCTTTTGGATACCTTCTTCTACAGCATACCAAGGGCAGGTCTGGTACTTCAACTTGATTTAGTGTCGGCCATCTCGTAATCCATGCTTCAGCAACCAACCAAATAAACTATTAGATCTTTTCCTAACTTCTCTAGCTCAAACATTGAATGAGTAATCTGTGCTTAGTGGACTTATATCAGTAAACTCATACTGACCCATCTTTATGTTCCTTGCACCATTACCCCACACCCTTAATAGCCATTCCCACACGTATGCCCCAGGTTTCTGTTTGTACATATTAGAAAAGTCAAGTAGTTCTTTTGGAGTGTAGCGTACCTCCTCCTGGGCCACACTTTGTACTTCACCTTTTGGGGCTCGCTGGGATTTAAGCCTAGTTATAGGTCTAGAAGCCAGAATCTGTAGTGTGGAACTGTTTTGAGAACTTTCAGCATTATCTTGTAAAGCATCTGCCTCAGATGATACCCCAGGCAATCACTCAGGCAAGGGCTCTTTAGAGGCAGCTGGGCTAGGGCTAATCTCATTAGACAGCAGTGGAGGGGCTAATGGTTTTTCTGGGCAGGGTGGTTTAGCAGACAAACATGAAGTAATCTCTGCAGATGGAACTGGTTCTGCTGGCAGCAGTGATTCAACAGAATTTACAGGCTCAGTGTCCCCAGCTTCCTGATTATCTGCCTGTATGTCCCCATCCCAAGTTTCAGGATCCCATTTGTTCCCAGTCAATGCCCTTACATTAACTTCAGACACCTCTCGAGGTTTGCAATTGAGTTGACGTTGTAATTCAGCCACTTTTACAATAAGACTTTAGGTTTGGTTTTCGGCAATTTCAGCTCTGTTACTACAAGAAATAAGGCTTTCTTTCAAAGCACAAGTGGAAGCCTTGAGGTCATGTATGCAGCACTTGAGCATTGACTCTGAAGCCCTGAGCACATCTTTTTCTTTCACCAGATTGTCTAGTGAAAATAGGACAAAACAACCAGCTCCCTTATACTTCTCACTCTGACAAAGCTGCAGAAAGATATCACACATGTGTTCACCCTGAGCCTCGCCTTTCATGTGATCTACCAGTGGTGATATTTTGCGTATTTGTATCAGCACCTCACTCCATGGACTAGCAGTGACCTCTTTACTGCTGGAAGCAGAGTCATCAACGTCTTTAAGACTAACCAGACTTGAGAACCAACTTAGAAAACTCATCCTTACAATTTGGATTCTCTAGAACCACTGCTGGTACCAAATGTCTTAGGCTGGGTTCTCTAGAGAAGCAAAACCAGTAACGTGGATATACATATATATATAGAGAGAGAGAGAGAGAGAGATTTATATCAAGGAAACAGCTCACATGATTGTAGAGGCTAGAACTTCCCAAGTCCATGGATCAGGGTAGAGGCCTCTCCCAAGTCATGCAGCTGCAGAAGCTGGTGAGCCCAAGATCAGCAGGTCGGAGAGCAGGGCTCCTGCTCACAGGCTGTGAAGGTTGACGAATTCTGAGATCGGCAGGCAAGACCACAAGGTTTCTTCTGATTCACGTAGCTGCAGGGGTTGGTGAAACCAAGATCGGTAGGTCAGAGAGCTGGACTCCACTCACAGGCTGTGAAGATGGATGAATCCCAAGTTGGGCAGATAAGCTGACAGCTCAAGTCCCAAGAACCAGAAATGAGATGACAGGAGGCAGCCGCAGGATCCAGAGAGAGCAAAAAGCCAGAAAGTCTACTTATATTCAAATTCACGCCACACCCCCAAGGACACTCTCTTTCATCTAATTGGCTACTCACAGTATATTCAATCATGGGAGTGATCACATTAAAACACTGAAAATCATGGCCCAGCCAAGTTGACAAACAATCTTAACCATCACAACGTCCTTCTCCAAGGATTGGCCCCTCCTGATAACATGTGCAAATTAAGTGAGACAAAATCTCACTATCCTCTCTTCTAAGGAATATTCTGGCTGTACTTTCTCCAAGACAGGTTTGTTTCCCTTTTGGTCCATGGTATATTCAGTATTCTTCTCTAGCACCATAATTCAAATTGGTCAAGTCTTCTTCTTTCTTCTTTTTCATTTTCCAGGTTTAAAATGCATATGAGGCAATTGAAAATTACATGGCTTTGGTCAGGTACACCTCAGTAAGCAAGGTGACACCTTTGCTTTTTAAGATTTTGAAGAGGTCTTTGGCAGCAGATTTACCCAATGAAATACATTGTTTTATTTCTTGACTGCTTCTTCCATGGTCATTGATTGTTGATCCAAGTAGAATGAAATCCTTGATAACTTCAATATTTTCTCCATTTATCAGGATGCTGCTTATTGGTCTATTTGAGAGGATTTTTGTTTTGTTTTGAGATATAATCCTTACTGAAGGCAGTAGATTTTGATCTTCCTCAGTAAGTTCTTCAAATCATCTTCACTTTCAACAAGATTCTCATCTGCATATTGCAGGTTTTTCATGAGTTTTCCTCCAATCCTGATGCCACTTTCTTCTTCATATAGTCCAGTTTCTTAGATTATTTGCTCAGCATACAAATTGAATAAGTATGGTGAAAAGTTACAACCTCGATGCACACTTTTTCCAATTTTAAAGCATGGTGTTCTGGAATTCCCATTTTTTGCAATATTATCTGTAGTTTGTTATGATCCACACAATCAAATGCCTTTGCATAGTCAATAAAACACAGGTAAAATCTTTCTGGTATTCTTTACATTCAGGCAAGATCCACTTGACATGAACAATGATATCCCTCATTCCATGTCCTCTTCTGAATTTGTCTTGAATTTTCGAATTATCTTCCCCCAAAACTAGCTTGGATGTGATCTTAATGATATAGTTTGATAACTTTTGCATTCTACTTGATCACCTTTCTTTGAAATGAGTGTAATTATGGATCTCTTCCTGTCGGTTGGCCAGGTGGGTGTCTTTCAAATTTCTTGGTCTTGATGAGTGAGTGCTTCCAATGTTGCATCTGTTTGTTAATGCATCTCGGTTGATGTTCTGTCAATTCCTGGAGTCCTGTTTTTTGCCAATGCTTTCAGAATTTCTTCCTTCAGGACAAACCAGTCTAGAACCTCCCAACCTTAATTTTCTTATGAAATGAGTAGATAAATGTTCTCATCATTTAAGCCAATGATTCTTAAAGTTTAATGTGCATTCAAATCACTTGGAGGTCTTGTTAAAGTTTAAATTCTGATTAACGAGGGCCAGGATGGTACCCGAGAGTCTGCATTTCTAACAAATGTCCAGGTGATGTTTAATTTGCCCATATATTGAGTCACAATTATGTGAGGTACTTTTACTTTTAGATTCAGTTACTGGCAGCCAAAAGCATCTTAAATGACAATGCTGAATACAGAGGGACTTTTAAGTTGACTTAGGACTTGTAACCTAAATGCCTGCAAGATGAACGTTAGGATTCATCAGCTAACAATGCATGGTTGTGACTATCACATGTGAAGGCTTTGACGTCATCAAAGTCTGAGTTCAAATCCTCATTCTATCATTTACATACTGTTAGGCCCTTGTGAAGAAAATATTTAACCTCTCTGAATCTTGATATCTTCATCAAATAGCAATGCCATCTATCTTGTATGGTTTAAGATTAACTGAGAAAATGTAGGTAATATGCCTAGCACAGGATGGGATACTTAGAAGGTGTTGAACAAATGAGTTCTTTTTTATGATGTGATTGGCTGCATGGAATCCTGTGTTCTCAAGCCTCATTCTCATTAAGGATAATTTAGTTAAAAGGATACGAGGCCCGGTAGAAAAGGGCAGGTTGCTGTAGTCAGAAGAGCAACTTTCCTAGTAACTGACCTACAGTATCAAAAGCTTGTGATGCATGTATCAGATGATCTGAAACTTAATTGAAAGTTTAAAACAAAAATAATCAGTGTGCTTTTATGTGACTTGTTTCACTTTTTAAACTTATCTACCTTGTTTCTGGGGAGAGAAGGCATTTTTGATTTCACAGATTCTTTCCCCACCTCTTGATGGAATATATGCCAAATGAAATAAAAGTGTTGTGAGCAGATCTGATCAATGATAACACAAAATATACTTCTTTAGTTGTAGAAAAGTGGAAGATAATGTGGTTTTTCCCATCAGATTGTGTTGCATGCTGTGACTCTCAATGTTGCAAAGTGCTTTCTGGATTAGAGACTGTGTATTTGAATCTTTGTGCCAAAACATCCAATAGGCATATTTTTGTAGTATTTGAAGATTGGTGAGGTCTTCATGTTTACAAGCCTGGATGCCTTGGTCAACACAATGCTCCGCAGTAAATGTATGCCTTTTGGAATGATTTTGAAATGTTTTGGCATAATGCTAGAGAAAGGGAATTTACTAATGACATCTCAGGAATACAGTCATGGTCATTTGGACAAAGGTTTTCATGGACAGAAAGAACTCTCACATTATCACCAAGAGAAAAAAACAAAACAAACAAAACCAAAATCAAACAAAAAAACTCACATTTTAATATTATATTCGTCCTCTTGCCATTAGGAAATTCATGTAAGTTCAAATATGGCTACTGCAACTGTGGTACATTTGGGTATCATACACCTTTTAGTATTATTCCAATCAAATCATTCTTTAAAGCAACTGGAACTATGTGTTTAAATATTCAGAATCCTTTCTCAGATGGAGTGAATATGGCTTACTTGTACCTCCTTGGTTTGAGGGTATTGTAGAACAGGGTAGCTGAGAACATAAGCTTCAAAGTTGGATGGAGCTGGGTTTTTGTATATTTACCTATTCATTATGTAACCTTGGGCAAGTTACTTACTTTTGTAAGACTCAATATCCTCATCTGTAAAATGGGAATACTAATACCTTTGTCATGGTATGAGTGAAGATTCAATTTGATAATGCACTTAGCACATGCTTGACCATAAATTTTAGGGAGAACCATATTATTCAAACCCGAATACAACTTCCTTATTCTCATTTTATTTCTTCTTCTGATAACATTCATAGTGGTAAACTCTCATGGAAAAGAAGTGTTTTCCCCAAAAGCAGAGCCTGAGTAAATAGCTGGTATATATGTAGTTTATTTTGGGAAGTTAGCCTAGAGAGGAGGAATAGAGGCTAAGAAGAATGAAATGGGGAAGAGCAAAACAGAAGGGTAAGCAGCTAGGGGCAATTGGGGCCCACACTGAACCCTCAAAGGTAGATGTAAAATGTCCGGGGGAAGGAAAAGGGGAGCATATAGCACCTGCTCCTGCCTTTCATTAATTGGGTTTCAATGGAATGTTAACATCCTTACATAGGTTTGTAGTGTATAATGGATTGGTTGGTTCTAACAGGTGGTTTAACATAGGTATCACTGAATTCCGAGAGCAGAAAGTGAAAGGCAGTGCAGCTGAGGTGTCAGATTATATTATACATATCTAATATATATTTTGCAAAGCTGGTTACCACAGGATGTGAATGTAGTCAGAGGATGTGTGGAAAGACAAAGAGGTGTATTATACATGATTCTTTATAGACACCATGTGCTTTCGATGAACCTAGAAACTTGACATAAATTGGTTCCCAGGTACCTTGGTTTCAAAGCCCACCATCTGAAGGACAATGGCTTAAACATTCTCTGTATGGTAAAGACCAATGTAGGAAAAGTCAACTCATTCGAATAGACCTGCAATTGGTATGTGTGAGGCCTCAATGGTGATTTCTATTTTAAACATCCAAGCCAAACAGACACATTCTAAGAGTGAGCTGAGACTTCTGTTTTGAAGAACTCCCCTTCCATTAGTTCTGTGAGGAAACTCAAACCTATGAGCATCGTTCCTCAGCCTCTAAGGATTATGTTTGAAACCTTCTTCAAGGAAACAAAGTGAAAAAAACAAAAAAAACACTTTCCCTTTCAATAATAGTTTTAAAAGTTATGTGTTCATCTCCATGGTTCATTTAATGTTGCTTACCTATTTTATTGGAAAATTTTTGATTCATCTCAATTTTTTAACTTTAAGGAAAGAATAAACACTTGTCAAACTTGCTACTGGATTCCTAGGGAACTCTGTTACTGTTGTTGTTAGCTGCCATTGAGTCACCCCTGACTCACGGCTACCCCATGAGTAAGCTGCCCAATCTTGAACC
Organism: Trichechus manatus latirostris; assembly: GCF_000243295.1. Classification (NCBI taxonomy): domain Eukaryota; kingdom Metazoa; phylum Chordata; class Mammalia; order Sirenia; family Trichechidae; genus Trichechus; species Trichechus manatus. Next base: position 2,958,034 of record NW_004443969.1, read on the forward strand.
ATCTCAGTGATCAGTTGCTGATGAGACCATTGTGATTCATAACGTTTTCATAGGCTGATTTTTGAAGGCAATCACCAGGCTTTTCTTCCTATTCCATCTTAGTCTGGAAGCTGTGCTGAAACCTGTTCAGCATCATAGCAACATGCAAGCTTCCACTGACCCACAGGTAGTGGCTGTGCATGAGGTGCATTGGCTGAGAATCAAACCTGGCCTCCTGCATGGAATTCTACTACCAAACTCTAGGGAACTCTAGGAATGCGTAAGTATCTATGAAGTAGTGGAGTTATGATAAGGGGTAAATGGATAAAGGGAAAAATTCAGTTTCATGATTCCTTTAATAGTTGGTGACTATGTGTTGGCAAACATTCCCTTTAGCTAAAATGGCCCAATTATTAAAACGCATCATGGGGATGGAAATTTTTCTTCTTCCTAGTAAACAATATGTCTTCATTTTAGATATTTTTAGTCTTCAAATTGGGTTCCAGACAGATGTCAGTCATATTTAGAAACTGTATTAAATTAACTGAAAATAGATAAACATTGACGATAATAATAAAACAAGAGAAATAATGAACAGTAAAAGGTAAATACTTTTTTAAATGTTACTCAAATAAACATCCAATAAAACCACCTTTCAGACAACATAAGTATTTGCATCATAAAAAACTCTACTGCTTGAAGTTTAAAATATTGATTAAAAAGCTTCCGTTGGACATCAAATCAGCCTAAGAAGAAATTTCCATCTTAATAAAATAGGCAAATTTTCCTTTTAAACATTAAAACGTATTTTTTTTTTAATTGTTTACCATTCGTGAAAAACACCTGAAAAGGGTCTTTCAAAAGAGAGAATCTTTCCCATTTTAAATTGAATCCAGAGGGGCATGAAGACACAATTCCAAAGTATCCAGAAGAAAAATGGACTATCCAATCAATGATTCACATGTTTTTAAATATTCAGTGTTTTTTTTTGATCCTTCCATAAAACAGGTGAGTGACTAAAGAAATTCTTAATATGTTTGTGGTTCCTTTTGTTGTTTTGACATCATGGTAATCTAGTCTGCCCTAAAGACTGTCTTAAACCACAAAACATGGTACACTGCTTACGTTTATGGGAACTTTGAAGGCTGGCTGCAGACTTTTAGACATCGTCTGGAAGATTCCTAAAGTGAAGCGAGAAGATACACTTGGACTTAAGTCACCAAAGTTAATATTCTCATGATTTAAATAGACTTCATACAGTCAAGTTTATTCTTCACTCTCAGTTACTTACTACTGCAATTCAACATAGCACAGGAATTGATGCATTTCTTGCCATCAATTCAAAATAAATAGCAAACGTTGCTATTTGAGAACATTTGGCCAATGAATAAAAAATATTTCATTTCTTATTCTCACCAGAAGGATTTAAATTAAATGGTAACAGATGTATTGGGCAGGCATAGAATACTAAATAGGAACTGGCAAATGAAATAATCAAGTTATTTGCTTTTACAATGACAATGAGAATTGATTGTGCATCAAGAGATAGAAGTAAAAGGACCAAGTATTTTTAAAAACGCTTCTCCACCAAAAGAGCAAAATAGCAGTCAGTGGCATTGCATTGTTAACAAAATTCCTTTATCAGAAACTATAATTTAATATTTAAGTATCTAATTTACATGTGACAAGGTATCATATCCAAAAAATTAAATTGCAACTAGAAAACTATTAACCACTAAAAACAATACCAAACACAACCCAAACATTTATAGGAAAGCAATAGCTAGAATTTGAATTGGAAAAAATGTTTCATTATATTTGGCTCATTAAACAAAGCATCCATTATAGTCTGTAAAAGAGCATCTTTTCTAATTCATCAACATTTTATCCTTTTCACATGAATAACATATATAGAGAGTTCTATAGACTGCATATGCACACGTGTGTATATATATTGTGAGGCATACACTTGTGTGCTGATTTAAAGATATTGTATCTACTGATAAATGACTGAACTTTGGAAGGTGCTGAAATCTGTACTTCTACATGTCCTTTGACCCATTTTTAAAAACAGGAACTACATAAAATACTCTATTTTTATTAACTAAACATTTTTTAAGCATAATAATAGACAATGAAAGAATTGCACTTATTGTAAAGGATACAGTAAAGTGTTAGACTGCAGCTCAGCCATCAGAGATCAGGGACCATTGTATTGGTAAGTTGTGCATTATATGCAAAGATAAGGGTGGCCATTGAAATTAAAATGAAAGCAACTAGTTACAGAACAAACAGGGGGGTAACAGAAGAAAACATGCACTGCTCCTGCTTTAATGCAAAACTAATTTCTCCCAGGAAACCAACCCTTTGACCTTCTTTCTACAAAGGAACAGGTTCTGCACCCTTGGCAACACAGTAGACTTGGACTTCTGTATTCAAATTCTAGGTCATTGTCTCTGACTGTGCTGTTCCCCTGTCATCTCCTTAAGCTGCCCTTGAAATTCTGGAGCATCTGCAATAATACTACAGTCTCTTGGTTAGGTTTCATTGAGCCTCAATATCTCCTTCAGTCCAATATAAATAGGGTCCATTATTCATCTTCTTCTGATTCCTGTGGTAACATGGGTATTTCTTCCTTTAAACAATCACTGAAGAATCTGAGGATTGTGCTGTAGAGGTGATACTTGCTCTTCTCAGATACACTATGACCTTCATCCGGATAGACCTAAATGTGGACAGGAAAAGAGATTTCAAGTTACCAAAGCAGCTCTTCTTTCCTTCAGAGTTCATTCTTTTAGTCCCAATGGCATGGAACCTTTGGGAAATAATATCCAAAAAAAATTTCACCTAATTCGACTCTGAGTTTTTTATGCTAGGCATTTTTTAATTATAAGCATATCATAGTCGATATTTGATTAAGTACAGGTTTTGTTTTGTTTTTAAGCTAGGACTTCGTTGGCAAAAAAATAAGTAAATAAGTGAAGGTAGACTTTTCCTTGTTCATGTCCTTTCCAATATAAATTGCACTAGAGATTTGTTTTTAAAGTACAAATATGATCATGTAAATTGAGTGAATTTTTTTTTTTTAATGGCTATTTATTGACCTCTGAATAAAACCTCAAACTTCTTAACACAGCTTCTGGCATGGCCCATCACAATTAATCTCTACATTTTCAACTTTCATTGCCTAACCCTGGTATTCTGTATGTTAGATATGCTGAATGAAGTACTTTCAGTTCTTCTAGATGCTGAGAAAATACACTTAATGCTTTTCACTTCTATGACTCCTCCACCAGACTAAAGGCTCCTTGCTAGTATAAAGTATGTCTTACTGACCCATCTTAGCATAGTGGTCACTCACTGTAAGTAAATGAGTCCTTGACAAATAGTTATCAATTGTGGTTGAATGTATGAATGTAAATGGTGTTTCATCCTCTCCTCCTTTCTTGTGATATTTCCCCAAAACACCTGTTCCCACCTTTTATAAGTCTGATGAAAAGGGAAGAAAGGCAAGAAAACGGACAATACAATAAATAGAAAGTCATTCATTATTAGTGATATGAATAAAAGTCTGAGGAGAAAAAGACAGTTTTGAAATGGTTTATGCAATCCACTTGTAATGCATGAACTCATCCATATTCTCAGTGTAATTAGGAATAAACACAGTCTCTGATACCTAAAAAACATAGTTAAAAATAATGGCATAGATGGGGGCAGGTGGAGTAGTGCAGAGGTTAAGAGAGTGAGGACAACATAATGGACAATGGAAGACATGGCCTTAACCCATGGAAGATCAAGTGCAGTGTTCTGCCGAAACAGTCTCCTTAATCATCTGAGGGAACCAGATTTCAAATACATATTTGAAGAACTCACTAAAGTTGAAGGTCTGCCTAAACATTCAAAGAAAGGTTCTTACAGATGAAGATGGAAGTCTCCACAGAGCTAGTCTCTCCTCTGAGAACTAGGGGCTATGAATCATAGGCATAAGCCTACAGAAGGTGAGTTCTGTATCTTGCAACCCAAAGACCAAGGTAGGAAAGCATATTCTTTGAAAAAGTACTTACCTGCATAGTATAATTCACTCCAGCTTTTATTAGGTGTTTGATTAATTCTGCTGAATGCTGGAAATGAACTTTTGCTGCAAGACATTAAATTATGATATTTAAAGGAAATAAGTTCACTAGGATTGAAATTTTTTAATATCATTGTTTTCAAAGAGATTGACTATTTTATTTTACATATGTTACACATTTAAAAAATGATATCTAGGCTTAACTAGAAAGCCAGTGGACATGATGGTGATTAAAATGTTGTGCTTCACATTATAAAAAATAAACAAAAAACAGGAGCTAATACCGCTAAGCCTCTACTTACTGTACAGGATGGTATTTAGATTTATTTTATTGGATGTCATTTATTATTTCTAATTGTTCACATATTTTATACCATTATACAAATTTTAACATACCAAATGTCGGTCTGGATGTTAATACAGCAAACCTACTTTCTCTTCCTTCCTGGAGATTACTTAGGGCCCACTTTCAGTTAGATAATGGCATTCTGCCTTATTATTTTAAATTGGAAAATACCCCGTGTTACAAAATAGCATGCACATCTCACTATTATAAAAAAAAAAATTGTCATTGAGTTCATTCCAACTCATAGCGACCCTTTTAATGTGGATCAATTTGGTAAATTCTGTATCCTTCTTTCTTCCTCTTTCTGAATTTAATGTCCAAAACTCTGAAATAAATGGCAAAGTATTCTTGGGATTTTCTAATCACATTGTCACTAAGTAGCTGTGAAGACTGGGATCAGTCACCAAAATTTCTCTGTGCATCATATGCCATCTGCAGGTATTCCTTCCTGTCCTATGTATCTCTTCAAATTTTTGTATATAATTTTTAAGCTAATATTTTTAAACTGTCCTTGCAAAACCAGGGCAGACTTATTGATAGTTTGAGCTTCTTTATTACTGTAATTAACTACTACTGATTAATCATACTACATAGCAGGCAATAAAAGATTCCAAACAATCTTTTAAATCTTTTTTAAATATGCCCAAGATCTCTTTAAACATCATATTGTACTTAATGGGAAAATTACCACCAAATCTTTAAATGAGTACAAATTGTTCTATAAATGTAAGCTGCTAGAGATGCTAATTACTAGCATCAATGACTAAGGTAAGATGATCCCTATATAATTCCTTTACTATTTCAAAAAAATATGAAAAGGGCCCTATCCTTATTCTGTATGAATACAGCTGAAGAAGATAAATATCTAAAGGGATTTTCCAATAGGAATTTTTCTTCTTAGTTTCTAGTACAATGAAGCCTGTTCATATTTGTGATGTGCTCCTTTCTAAACAGGGGTGTTAGAAGTCTAACTGACTGAGTTAACTGATTTGCTGGCAATTTTTGAAGCTAATATTAATAATGGTAGCATTACAGTTCATTGAGCACCTATTGTCCAACAGGCCCATAATGTGGTGTGTGTGTGTGTGAGCGCGTGTGTCTGCTTATGTGCACATACATGTGTTTCCTCTGAAAGGGGCATTCTGAATCTCTGCTTGCATTTTTTATCAGGTGGGGAAGCATCAAGCCCTTGACTGAGTGAGTCAGATAGGAATAACATGGTTCACCTTAACAGCTACAACATATTGATAAAGAAATTTGAAATATCCCTAATATATTCTAGGGTGATGACTAAATTTGAAGTAATTTAAACTTGAATATAATTTGTTTATTTAGAGCACAGTGAATAAAAACCTCAGTATCTGGATTCAAATCCCCAGTCCAAAAGTAGTGTGATTTTTGGTAAGTTACATAAATTCCTCAAGGTTTATTTTGCTGATCTGTTAAGTAAGAAAAGTAATAATAACTACCATATAACCTTTTTTGTGAATAATAAATAAGACATTAAAAGCTTTTAACACATTTTCTGACATATAGTCAGAATTTAATAATTGCTACTTATTACTATTAGGGGTCTCTGGGTGGTACAAATGGTTAAGCACTCAACTACTAACCAAAATATTGGCAGTCTGAACTCACCCAGAGGCATGTCGAAAGAAAGACCTGGGAAATTGCTTCCAAAAAGTCACAGCCCTGAAAACCCTATTGTCTCAGTCATATGGTGCTGCTCTAACAGGAATACCGCAAGTGGATGGATTTAGCAAAGAGAAGTTTATTCTCTCACAGTCCAGTAGGCTACAAGTCCAAATTCAGGGCTTCAGCTCCAGGGGAACAATTTC
>NW_004443969.1:2965606-2989753 GCF_000243295.1 Trichechus manatus latirostris
GGATGGATTTAGCAAAGAGAAGTTTATTCTCTCACAGTCCAGTAGGCTACAAGTCCAAATTCAGGGCTTCAGCTCCAGGGGAACAATTTCACCATTGGCTCTGGAGGAAGGTCCATGTCAACAGTCTTCCCTCGGTCTGGGAGCTTCTCTGCGCAGGAACCTCAGGTCCAAAGGACGCACTCTGCTCCCGGCACTGCTTTCTTGGTGGTTTGAGGTTTCCATGTGTTTCTGCTCGCTTCTGTCTTTTATATCTCAAAAGAGATTGCATTAAGACACTAATCTTGTCTACCTCATCAGTATAACCTCATCACAGTGACAGAATTTGTAACACATGAGGAGATCACATATAATCTCATCATAGTGGTAGCATTTACAACACATAAGGAAATCACATCAGATAACACAATCATACAATACTGGGAATCACGACCTAGCCAAGTTGCTACCTACATTTTTTAGGGGACACAGGTCAATCCATGACACCTATGGAGTGCAGTTCTTCTCTGCAACACATGGGGTTGTCAGGAGTTGGAATCAACTTGATGGCATCTGTGTTTTTTTTTTTAATGCTATTACTATTCACATGAATGTAAGGTATTAATACCTTAGAACAAAATTCTAACGTCCTTCAAAACTTATCTGCTGTCTTTCATTATTTTTTCACTGCAAAAATAATTGGTAGGGTATCATCTAAGTCCTAATTTTTTAATCTTTTCTTTTTAGATTTTCAAAAATTTAGCAAAGATAGTACAGAGAGTTCCCATATACCCCTCATCCAATTTCCACTATTGTTAATATACTATTATGATACTCTATGAAACCCTGGTGGCACGAGCTCAGCTGCTAACCAAAAGATTAGCAATTGAAATCTACCAGCTGCTCCCTGGAAATCCTATGGGGCAGTTCTACTCTGTCCTATAGGGCCACTATAAGTCAGAATTGACTCCATGGCAATGGGTTTGGTTTTGATTTGGTGGTGCAGTGGTTAAAGTGCTCAGCTGGCAGAGTTCAAACCAACCAGCTGCTCCACAAGAGAAAGATGTAACAGTCAGCTTCAGTAAAGATTACAGCCTTGGAAACCCTATAGGGCAGTTCCACTCTGTCCTATAGGATCGCTATGAATTGGACTTGTCGGCAATGGGTTTGGTTTTTTCTTTTTTCTTTCTTTGGTTAGTCATAACTAAGAAATATTGGTACATTACTTTTAAATAAATTCTATATTTAGATTATACTAGTGTTTTCCATGAATCCTTTTCTGTTCCAGGTTCCCATCCAGGTTACCACACTACATTTAGTTGCCACGTGTCTTTACCTTTCCCTAGTCTATGAGAGTTTCTCAGATTTTCCTTGTTTTTGATGATCTTGACTGTTTTGAGGAGTACTGGTCAGACATTTTGTAGAATGTTCCTCAGTTTGGGTTTGTCTGATGTGTTTCTCATGGTTAGACTGTGGTATGGACTTCTGGGAGGAAGACCAAAAAGTGCCATTCTCATCACATCAAAAAGCACATAGATCAACATAGCTTATCACTATTAATGTTAACCTTGCTCACCTGGCTGAAACAGTGTTTATCGGGTTTCTTAGCTGTAAAATTTCTGTTTTCCTCTCTTTCCATACAGTATTCTTAAGGAGCAATTCAGTAAGTACGGCCCAAACTCAAGGGCAGGGAGGAGAGATAGGCTCCACCACCTTGGAGGGAAATGTCTACATAAAATTTTGGAATTCTTCTGTAAGGGAGATTTGCCTTTTATTCCCTATTTATTTATTTATTCAATAGTTTATTTATAATAGTATGGATCTAGGGTGTAATTTATTAACTACTGCCTGACATGCTTGAGAGTTAAGGTCTGGAACTGGTTATATAATCATTTTGATATGGGAACTTTATAGTGATTTTTGGCTGTAAAATAAGCTAAAAATACTGAGGCAGGGTAAGTGTGGTTCAGGGAAAACAAGTTCAAGATTTAGGAAATAGTGATTCAAGACTTTGACTCCCTTGCTCACATGCCAGGTGGCCTTGGGTAGATCAGTTTTTCTTTTCTCCTTGAAATTTATTTTTCTCATCTGTGAATGAGACTATAAATACTTGGTCTCCTATTGTAAGGTATCACATAGGATAATAAAAATATAATTTCTTTGAGTCCTAAAAGCTCCAAGTGTATATAAAATGATATTATTTATATACTAGTAATATTCATTACATGCATCTCCAATGTATAAAGTGATGGATAAAATGAGAAGTGATATAAAAATGGCTTAAAAAAAAAACTTATTTCAACTTAATTCAAGTGAGTAACCCGCTGCTGTTGAGTCAATTCTGACTAATAGCAACCCTAAAGGAAAGAGCAGAACTGCCCCATAGGGTTTCCAAGGAGCACCTGGTGGATTCAAACTGCTGAACTTTACGGTTAGCAGCTGAACTCTTAACCACTTCTCCACCAAGGTTTCTATTCAAGTGAGTAGCCTCATCAAAATTTCACCTCCGTACCGACGTCTTCTTGCTCTCTTGTAATCTTCCAGGCTGGTGTCCATTTGAGTTGTGCAGAATAATACCATAGCCACTGGCTACATGTGGATATTCAAATTTAAAATAATTAAAACTAAATACAATTCAAAATTCAGTTCCTCAATTACAGCAACCACTTTTCAAGTGTTCAAGAGTCACATGTAGCTGGTGACTATGGTACTGGACAACACAGATGTAGAACAGAGAGGTTTTTGAGGTTTATTGCCCTTCTTAGTCTTGGGATTCCTTTCTCGCACTCACCACCTGAGGTCTGCCACCTCATCCTTTTGTGTTCCTTAGGCAAGATCATGCATCGGTTTCTTTTTGCCACTCTGCTCTTCTTACTTTCTCCAAAGGTTTCCAGACCTCACTGAAACAAGTTCTTAGATATATCCCTTTGTACAGGGTCAGACTCTGTCAAACAGTAGCACAAAATACTTACTGTCCGCAGTCCCATGAATTATCAATATATTTTCTTCTCTTAAGCCATGAATGTTATGTAACACACTGGATGCCTATAAAGGAAAGCACACATATCTATAAACATATAGATTTAACCATGCAATTTGACTGGATTTTTAGGAAAAAAAAAAACAACTCTTCTTTTTTCATTATCTGAAAATTACGTACCTGGTAATTGCTTTCTTCCTTAGATGGTATACCAAGGTATCTCTCAGAGAAAGCTGAGGCTGTGACCCAAGAAAACAGAAACTTAAGAATAAACTAAAAACGATCTCACTAGTACACTTTATTATTTAATCTTCACGTTAATTCTCATGCTCCAGTAAAATCAGTTGAATAAGGGAAGTGATAAGCCGCTAAAGTTATGATTTAATAACCTATGATAAATGAGCTCCACTGTGCTCTTCTGCATTGGGGTTTTCTTTTATACAAATCAAGCCATCGAATTAAGTCATTCTGTAGGAAATACTCACCATACAACTTCATGTCTGTGATGGGTGCCACCACTGAGCCACATTTAAAAAGCTTTTCATCTGATTTTAAGATCATTGATGCAACATAGCCACCATACCCCTGGCAAAATAAAAAGTCTTAACAATGACTCATCATCACTGTTTGGTAATCTACATACAGGAATATACATATAATGTCAAATTTGAGAAGTAATGGACTAATATCACTTTGTGCAGATGACAATTTTGAAAAGAGTTCTTCAGTTTTTTATATAACAGGCTGATTTTAATAACCTGAAATCCAATATAAAATTGTATATCACCAAATGTCAAATATTTGTTCTTTAGTTGCACACTGTATTTGTGGTAACAACCTCAAATAATTTGAAGCTAGGAAAATAAAGCATTCATTAAATTGGATATCATTTCAGGCAAATTACACACACACGCATTAAAACAAAACATTTAAAATAATGATGGTTATGTAGAATCAGAAAAAGAAAATAAAAGGTATAAAATACTTCATTATGAACATATGCCCTGCTTTCAATTTCACACAACTAAATATTGAAGAAAATGGGATGGACTGAATAATGTTGCTAGTTAGGTGAATTGGACTATTGTTTAAAGTCAGTTTTTAAATATCCTCTTGCGATTTTTTTGAGCAAATTTAATAATAAATTTGTCAAATTAAATCCATCGGTCCCGTTATCCTTTATACCCCATGATCTGACTGGAAAACTTCCAGAGGAGATTTTAACAATTACAGTAATGCTGGGCTAAGAATGATCTATTTTGGTATATACTAGTTTTTTTTTAGAAATTAATTTTTAGCAATACTCTGGGAAATATTCTTTGTCCTGCTGTATATAAGAATTCCCTGGGAAAGGTATTAAAAACCATTAACACCCAGGCCTTGGTCCCAGAAATTCTGATGCAACTGGTTCATAACGAAGTCTACCTTTTCAAGATTTCCAGAACATTCTAGAGTGATCTAGGGCTAAAGGCATCTGTCACTGGCACTAAACTCTTGAGATGAAAAATACAGAATTTCACCTATGCTTATTTGGAACAACATTTAAAACCTGTTCATGAAAATTCATCTGCAGTCACATATTACTGAAGTGGCTGAGCAAACTGTGGCATTTTAGTACTGGAATATTTAGTTAGTACTCATAAGCTAAGGAGTCCTGTGGCACAAAGGGTTAAGCACATAGCTACTAACCGAAAGGTTGGTGGCTTGAACCCACATAGCCGCTCTGCAGGAGAAAGACCTGGAGATCTGCTTCCCTAAATATTACAGCCAAGAAAATCTGTTTCTATTCTGTCACGTGGGGTCGTTACTAGTCAGAATTGACTTCATGGCACCCCACAACTCATAAGCTCAAGCAAAACGTCTCCAACAATTAGAAACTGACAGAAAGAAAATTGTCCTTTATAGAGTTCAGCCAAAACAAAGTGCTTTTGTCCAGTCACACTGCGAGAGATACAAAGAGCATTCGCTCAGCAAAATTCGGAAGGAGTAGTCTTAAATGTCTTAACATACCTAAAGAAAGAGTATGAAAGAGGCAGGGTGAGACATGCAAAGCAAGCAAATAAATAGCTGTTATAAAGCAAAAGTGGTGATAGCCCTTCAAAGTCCTGTGCCTAGAGAGAGCTTTTCCAATATAGTGCTTTCAGTTCCCTGAGGTAGCAATGGAAGCAGAGTGTTGCAGCCAAGGTGCCTCAGATAGTTTCCACAGCATCACACATCTTAGTTGATTTATGTAACTTCTCTGGTTCTAATTCCACAATGGCCAAGAGCACTTTCAAATGAGTATGACCTGGCTTTTTATATATCTTGACTACATTGAGGGAATAGCTGAATATTCCAATCAAACAAAACAACTGTATACATATAAGTCAATAAATTGGCATTAGATATGTTTTTTTTTTTAAAATCTCAGTTTCACTTGTCTCTCAGAGTCTGATTATCTCTAGGAAGAATGATGCCCTTAAAAAGAGGGGCATCTCCTAGAACACTACTTTTCAACTCAAAAGTGCGTTCAAGTCACTTGGGCATCTTGTTAAAATGCAGATTCTGATTCAGTAGATCTGGGGTGGAGCCCAAGATTCTGCATTTTTAACAAGCTCCCAGGGGATGCTTATGCTACTGGTCCATATTTTAAATAGCAGTTTCTTATGGCATAATAACAAAATACAGATGTCTATCAGAAAAGTCCTCCTAGCTCCAGCCAGCCTTCCCTAAACCAATGAAATGTGGTCCATACATACAATGGAAAATTACTCTGCCATAAAGAGAAATGAAGCCCTAACACATGTCACAACCGGGAGGAACTTTGAAAACATTATGTTGAGTTTAATATGTAAGACACGAACAGGGAACACAACAGAGAGTCCCTGATGGAGCAGGAGAAAAGTAGGGTGCAGAATTCAAATTCTAGTAAAAAGACCAGACTTAATAGTCTGACTGAGACTGGAGGAACCCCAGAAGACACGGCCCCCAGACTCTCTGTTAACCCAGAACTAAAACCATTCCTGAAGCCAATTCTTCAGACAAAGATTAGACTGGACTATAAGACATAAAATGATACTTGTGAAGAGTGTGCGTCTTAGTTCAAGTAGATACATGAAACTAAACGGGCAGCTCCTGCCTGGAGGCAAGATGAGAAGGCAGAAAGGGATAGGAGGTGGTTGAATGGACACGGGAAATCCGGGGTGGACAGGAGGAGTGTGTTGTCACATTATAGGGATAACAACTAGGGTCACATAACAATGTGTGTACAAATTTTTGTATGAGAAACTAACTTGAGCTGTAAACTTTCACTTAAAGCACAATTAAAAAAAAAAGACACGAAAGGACAAAAACTGTTATGATCTCACTTACATGAAATACCTACAGTAGGCAAATATGCAGAGGTTAGAGTTTAATGCTGGTTACCGGGGACAGCAGGGAAGGGAAAGAGGGGAATCATTGTTTAGGTAGCATTGAGTTTTCGTTTATGGGGATGGGAGATTTGGCAACAGATATTGGTGAGGGTTGCACACCATTTGTTTTATTGAATTGTACCGGTGAAAAATGTAGAATTGGCAAATGTTGCTGTTATGGATTGAATTGTGTCGCCCAAAAATGTGTATCAACTTGGCTAGGCCATAATGCCCAGTATTGTGTGATTGTCCACCATTTTGTGATCTCATGTGATTTTCCTATGTATTGTAAATCCTAACATCCTGAACTTCTATGATGTTGAAGAGGCAAGATTAGAGGCAGTTATGCTAGTGAGGTAGGACTTAACCTACAGGATTAGGATGTATCTTGAGTCAACTTCCTTTGAGATATAAAAGAGAGAATCAAGCAGAGAGGAGGTGGACCCCTACCACCAAGAAAGAAAAGTCGGGAGCAGAGCACATCCTTTGGACCCAGGGTCTGGGCACGGAGAAGCTCCTAGACCAGGGGAAGATTGATGACAAGGACCTTGCCCCAGAGACAAAAGAGAGAGAAAGCCTTCCCCTGGAGCAGACACCCTGAATTCATACTTCTAGCCTCTAGACTGAGAAAATAAATTTCTGTTTGTGAAAATCATCCACTTGTGGTATTTCTGTTATAGCACTACTAGATAACTAAGACAGTTGTGTTCTCTACATTTTTACAACAGTTAAAAATTATATGAATACCCACTAAGACAACTCAATCAGAATTCATGGAGACTGGGCATCTGATGGAGCTTATCATGTGATTCTAAAGTGAAGTTAGAGAGTTGTAAACATTGTTTTAGTACAAGGAGTTACATTTTACTTTTTCTTTTTTTTTAAATGAAAATTTGGGATTTAATGAAGCTAAATACTCTCTAAGACTTAATGATAGTGAACGTTTTTGAATAAAATTCTGTCTATAGCATTTAAAAATCAAATCCAAACGCTGCTTTAATTTGATTTATTTCATAGAAATAGCTTCTATTTTTAAAAGAAAATCAACACAGGTAGGAATTAGAATAAAATTAATTTTAATCGCTCACTTTCATTCCTACCATTTTATATTTATTCACTTGAATGCAGGAATAACTCAGGAAAGTGTTTGTGAAAAATATATTCCAGAAGATGGCTAGAATCAGAGTATAAGCCCTAGCTCATTGTAAACATGGTAATTAAATTTTTTTTCAAACCAGTTCATATCTATCATGTTGGTTCAAAAAACTGAGGATCATCATAATGATTTTGAAGTCAATTAGAGGATGTTTCTTATATGATTTAGATTTAAAACAGTCAATATTTGGTGTAAGCTGCTGTGTTTCAATTGTCTTGTCATTTTGTTGATTTCCCATTTATCAGATTTCTCCATTAATTACAAATGTTTTGTCATCTCTATTTGCAATGCTTTTTACCATTACTTAAATATCTGATCATTTTTAATTTTATTTAGTGGACCTAAAGGTTAGGAATGTTTCTTGGAATTGTCTTTCTCAAAAAAAAAAAAAAAAAAAAATTTCCAGAGTGTAAGAAACTGAATTCAATATATAGAAGAGCTTATGAGAGTAGGAAATGGGTATTGCATTGCGATTTCACTGAAAATTTACGTTTTTCATGGGTCACATATTTCGATATAATCTTTGAACGATTTTTTTTGAGATAACCTTCAAATGAGTTTATAAATATAGTCAAAAAGATATGCTAACAGTATTGATAAAAAAGGTACTTCTTACAACCTCAGACTTGTGTGATTCTTACTGGACTCCATCACTTTTAGTACCCAATAAATTAATATGTTATGAATAACACAACCTGTTACATTTCATTATTTTATATTAACACTGTTAAATTGTTTAAAATAAACATTTAAAATGTATCATAATTTTTTTTAAAGTTGTCCTGATTATTTTTTCTTCAGCTTATATGTATACTAGAATCTTCAAACCCCAGAAGTAGCTCAGGCTTGTCTCAAACTCTGAGAGTTTCTACCTCAATTGAGAAAATACAAAACTACACCTCTTCACTTATTGACTATCTCTTTATCTGACATTTTGCATTTATGACAATAGTAAAAAATCTGCTATCAGACTATTTTGTGTATTAGCAATGTTTGCTGAGGTGCAAGGCAAGAGTAACTCTGGCCCGGATGGTGACGGTTATGTGTAAACTTGGCTGCGCCATGATTCTCAGAGGTTTGGCAGTTATGTAATGATGTAATTTGGCAGTTACATAATGATGTAGTCATCCTCCATTTTGTGATTTGATGTGGTCATCCTCCATTTTTTGCATAACAGCCTGGCGTTTGGAACCTAACTGTGTCGATAAGTGAAGAATGGGTATACAAATAATGAATACCAAAAAACCAAACCCGTTGTTGTCGAGTCGATTCCTACTCATAGCGACCCTATAGGACAGAGTAGAACTGCCCTGTAAAATTTCCGAGGAGCGCCTGGTGGATTTGAACTGCTGACCTTTTGGTTAGCAGCCATAGCTCTTAACCACTATGGCACCAGGTTTCCCAAATAACGAATAGTTATCTACAAAAGTAAAGTTTTATCAAATTTTCACATTCAGTCATATTTTAAAAATTGTTTTATCTCCTCCAGATATCCATGTTTCTTGAACTCCTTAAATTTTCTTGTCTTGGCTCAAACATTATTTCCTTGTGAAATCATCCCTGAACTCTGCTTTAAAATCACACCTCCCATCTCTCCCTGGCTTCCTTGCTTCATTATTATTAAAATAAATAACAGAGGCCCTGCTGGCTCAGTGGTTAAAAGTTCAGCTGTTAACCAAAAGGTCAGCAGCTTCTCTGCTTTATTATTATTAAAACAAACAAATAACAAGGAATACCTAGAAATAAATATGGTAGGAAAGAGATTTGACCTACTTAAAACAATAAAATTCTAAGAGATTTAAAAGAAGAATTGAATAAAAAAGATATACGGGGTTATTAAGATGAAGGTTAAACCTTGTGATGATTTTAATACTCCTAAAGTTAAAATATGTTATTTTTGTTGGCATTGAGTCAATTCTGAGTCATGGCAACACACGTGCGCAGAGTAGAACTGCTCCATAGGGTTTTCAAAGTCTAGGAATTTCCTTTAGATGAAATTCCAAGAAAGGATTCCAAGAAGGGATAAGATCACAGTTAAATAAATAAATAAACAAATAATCACAAAACACATGAGAGAAAAAAAAAAATCACCAAGAGTGAAAGCCAACAGAAACCACACATAACAGAAACAGATTTCTGAAAAATCATGTATTTGTTTAATCAGATGTGAAATATCCAATAACAGTGCTGAATATATTTAAAGAAATAAACATTTGAAAACATCAGTAAAGAAATGAACTATAAGCAAACATTTTTATGGAAAGAAAGCTAGTAATGACAATATTTTAGTAATTCTTGTAATGGAAACACCAGAATTGATTAAATAATTGGTAATAAAAATATTCAAAATACTCAGTAAATGTAAGAAAAAAACAGATTAATCATACATGAAATGAGAATTACTGGATTAGAGTATGGATACAAGGAAATTATATGAAACAAAGTACAAAAAGACAAAGAAATGCAACATATAGGAAAATTTTATAAAATAAGTGATAAAGTGAGGTTTTTACGTATTTTTAATAAGGCTTTAAGGAAGATTGGGTTTAAGGCATTATTTTAATAGAAAATTGATGATAATTTTCCAGAATTGATGAAAGAAAGCAAACCACAGATTCAGAAAGCTCCTGAAGACCCAAGCAAGACAAATAAAAGGATATCCATAAATAGAAATATTTTGGAGACACTACAAAACACCAAAGAAAAGTACCATTAAAACAATCAAATATGAAATACTCAATATTGTTTGGATGTCAGTTCTTCTGAGGCGATCTAGAGATTCAGTACAATTCCAGTTAAAATCCAAGATATCTATTTTGCAAAAATCAATACACTGATTCTAAAATTTATACAGAAATGCAAATATGGAATGGGCAGTAATAAGTTTGAAAAAGAAGAACAAACTATAATGACTTATACTATCTGATTTTAAGATTTAATATAAGGGTGAATTTTACCTTATATGAATTATATCTCAATGAAAAAATGGAAAAAAAAAATGGGGAGTTTAAGTTTATATTCTTCCTGTGAGTAAGCCTAAAACAAAAGTATCCATTACACAGTCTGAATGGTCACAAATAGGTTGTGAAAAAAATTTATATAAAACTAATCAGGACAATGTGGTATGTGTATTAGACAATGGTTCTCAACCAGGTGTAGTTTTGCTTCCCAAGGAATATTTGGCAATGTATGGAGACATTTTTGGTTGCCATAACTGGTGTTTGGGGATTGGTACTACTGGCTTCTGCAGGGTAGAGGCCAGGGATGTTGCTAAATATCCTGTAAAACACAAGGCAGCCTTTCCTCTTATCTATTCATAGCAACACCCATTATGGTGTTGGCAAAGAATATTGAATATACCATGGACTGTCAGAAGAATGAATAAATCTGTCCTGGAAGAAGTACAGCCAGAATGCTCATTAGGAGGGAGGATGGTGAGACTTTGTCTTACATACTTTGGACATGTTATCAAGAGGGATCAATCCCTGGAGAAGAACATCATGCTTGGTAAAGCAGAGGGTGAGCAAAAAAGAGGAAGACCATCAAGGAGCTGGACTGACACAGTGGCTGCAACAATGGGCTCAGACATAGCAACAATTGTGAGGATGGTGCAGGACCCGGCAGTGTTTCCTTCTGTTGTGCATAGGGTTGTTATGAGTCCAAATTGACTCTGCAGCACCTAACAACAACAAAAACACCCATAGCAAAGAAACTAAATAGTTCCCAAACTGTCAGTAGTGTCTCTTTTGAGAAACCCTGCCATACGAATAGATGTATAAATTGATGAAATGAAATAGAATGACTTAAATAAACCAACAGTTATATAATCAATTGATTTTTAATAAAAACCACCAAAGTAGTTCAAGGAGAAAAGACAGTCCTTTTAATACACGGTGCAGACACAACCTGAAGCCATATGGAAAAAAAAAATACTCTTAACTCTTACCTCAGATCGTACACAAAAATTAAATCAAAACGGATTGTAGAACTAAATTTAAAACTAAAACTATAAAACTCCTAGAAGGAAATATAGGAGAAATTTATGTGCTATTGATTTAAAAAAAAATACTTATTCGATAGGACAAAAACACAAATGACTCTGTTAAAAAAGATAAATTTGATTTAGATAAAAATTGGATATATCTAAATAATAACTTCTGTTCTTCAAGAGATGCTATTAAGAATATGAATAGGCAAGACAAAGACTACAAATACACACTGGGAGAAAATTATTTGTAAAACATGTATCTAACTAAGGGCCTCTATCCAGAATATATGAAAACTTTACAACTCAATAATAGGAGGACTTGCAACACAATACTAATTAGATAAAAGATCTCAACAGACATTTCACAAAGAAGATATATGAATGAAAATAAGCACTTTAAAGGGGGAAAAAAGAGATAGTGACTACGTATAACAACACCAATCATATTTAAATCTATCAGTAATCACAATATATATAAATGGACATATTATTCAACAAAAATTGGCAGACGTGATAAAAATATGTATCTGTATCTTTTCCAAAGAAGCACACCTAAATCACGAGGACAAGGTTTTAAAATAACAATATGGAAAAGCTTATTACAGGCATGTACTAACCAACTGCAATTTTAACATTAAAAATCATCTTGCATGCAAAAAAATATTAATAGAGATAAAGTGGGTCAGTACAAAACAGTAAAGGATTCAGTTCAACAAGAAGATTTAATAATTCTCAACTTGTGAGAACTAAATAATATAGCCTGAAAATATACAAGCAAAAATTAACCAAATAAGATGAAATTGAATAATTTTACTGAGATATTTTAACACTCCTGTCTCATAAATTAGACAGGAAATACTTCATCCAATAAGCTTATGATTTGAACAGTATGATGGACAAGTTTGACTAAATAGTACATTTCTTAAAGCTAACGTTTCTTTATATACTGAGAAAGCCACCATCTAATTAATAATTAAGTGATAAATATGAATATTTGGTTAACTGGAATGAAATATTCTTTCTATTTAAAATGCGTTTTGTATTTGCATTTGTTTATATCTTAAATCAGTCTGTTGTATGGCTAGTTTGCCATAGTCAATCGCAAGACTCATCAATTCTCATACAGTGATAAAGGCATGCTTTTGAATTTATAAAGCAGAGGCTTAGAGTTTTATTCCCTTATGTTTATAGATGAAAATCCAAATGTCTTTTCTTGATATGCAGTACGTCCCATGGTCTGTGCTCAGTCTTCCTCTCAGTCTTATCCCCCATCATTCCCCTCCTTGAGCCTTAATTACAGTCATTTATGTTATTTCATGTTTTCCAAACACACCCTGCTTATTACTGACACTGGGCATGGCCCTCTTCTGCTTACCTTCCGCCTGCTGAATGATTTTTATCATCCACTTCATGTCCCACTTTCTCCCTGAAGCATTTACAACTTTTCAAATCTTCTCTAAATTTCTACAGGAATGAATGCATAGCTCGCTTGGTCTTTTAGGCGTATTTATGTGTACAGTAAATACAGCTCTGAAATGCATGGGCCCTGAGTGCTTCCTAAAATGTTATATGTATTTGGACCAATAAGTATGTACTTTTTAATGTATCTATAGATTTCATTTTGTGAGAATGATCACTTTCTTAGGCATTTTCAGTAATATCTTTACTACTAGAGTTGGATTTTCATTTATTTCCTTGTTTACATTTATGTTGGGAGAGTATTCTTCACCAAAAATGTTTTTACTAATCACTTGAAAATTGCTGGCAACAAGAATAGAGTGCAACAAAGGCACGGTTACTGCAAATGTTCCGAGTAAGGAAGAAAACAGTAATGATTTGTGCTGATTTACATTTTACTCATTTGTTAAATGCCTTTTCATGAACCTACTTGTCAGAGTGCACTACTAAGATTAATTTACCCAATAAAATAACCAGTTATTACATGTCATGGAACTCTGAGTTCAATTATGAATAGCAAAATTATTATATGTTAAAATCCATGAAAACTGAGGCAGGGCCAAGATGGTGTAGTCAGATGCTTCTGGTGGTCCCTCTTACAACAAAGACCCGAAAAAAAAAGTGAAACAATTATATATGACAATCTAGGAACCCTGAACATCAAAGGCAAAGTTGAGAAATCGGACTGAGTGGCAGGTGGAGGGAGAGATGGTTCAGAAGCAGTGAGGAGTTGCCAGGCCTGGCCTGGTGGAAGCCGGCGATCTGAGGGCCAAATTGGCTGGTGTGCGTGGTGAGGCATGCAGCGGTGTTTGGGACACGTTTGCCACATCAGGAGAGGCTGAGCTGCCGAGAGTCTGCTCGGGCCTCCAGAGCCAGTGAAAAGTGGCACTCAGTCGGCAAAAGATAAGTACATGTGTTTAACCTACCATGCGCATCAAAAAACACCCCATTTGGGAAGAACCTCTCTCCCATTTACCTGCTCCCTCCCCGCTCTGCACCAGCCCTGGGCAGCTTCAGTGATTGCTGTGTCCCCTGGGCCAGAAGTACAACCCATCATGCTCCCTGAGCCATTCTCCCAGCCTTGGAGAGGGAAGAAATTAACACAAAGGAAAAAATTATCGGCCAGCTCCCCTAAGCCAGGAACTCAGGGCAGGCACAGTTCCTTTGCTTATGCACAGGCATAAGGGGTACATAGACTTTGAATGCCTTCACACCTGCATAGACCTGTGTGGGTCCATATCAGTAGCGTAGGCCCTCATTACCACAGTACAATAGGGTATATACCTGAAGCCTAACTTCACTGTATCAGCTATATGGTGGAGTGGCCGGTTCGTGACATTTGATACTGCTCTGTGCATTAAGCAGGGTTCTCACCTACACACATCAGGAGCCTGAGGACTCGTGGCTCCACCCATGCCACCTAGCCACCTGTGACAGAGGTCCAAGAATAAGTGGTGCCTCCCAGTCTTTACAACCAACAGCACTGGGTACCCATAGTCCGGCTGCAAACCCACCCCACTACACACTCTAGGGAACAAGGATACGCTTTCATCCCAGACACTCAGGGGCAGCTGTGAGCCCCCTGCCTTGCTCAGAGTGTGATCCCTTACTGCAGCCAGATACCTGTGCTTACTCCGAACACCCCTGCCCATCTAGGACTGTAGGTGAGAGCATGCACCACACACTTGGTGACCAACTGTCTGGACACCTAAGCTGAATCCATACAAGAAAAGTAAATGAACTCCTTGGCTCACATACCTAGTAACAGATCTAACCACCTGATGATACTAGAGCTTCAAAGGGGACAATAATCAAACTAGCTCACACGAGCAGCCTATTTGGGCATATCAAAACAAAACAAAACAAGAAGCTAGGACACAGTAAGCAAACATAAAATAAACAAACATAATAACTTATTGATGGCATGGAGACAACAGTCAATATCAAATCACTTCAAGAGGCAGATCATGCTGGCTTCAGCAAGCTCCCAAAACAAAGAATCAAGAAACTTTCTGGAGGAAGAGAACTTCTTGGAACTACTGGAGGTATAATACAAAAGATTAATATACAGAACACTTTAAGAGATCAGGAAGGAGATCATGCAAAATACAGAACAAGCCAAGAACACATAGACAAAGCAATAGAGGAATTTAAGAAGATTAGAGAAGAGCACAATGACAAATTTAACAGGCTGCAAGAATCCATGGAGACACAGCAAACAGAAATCCAGAAGATTAATAATAAAATTTCAGAATTAGACAACTAAATAGAAAATCATAGGAGCAGAATTGAGGCAATGGAAGTCGGAATTAGTGAGACTGAAGACAAAGCACTTGACACCAACTTAATTTGAGGAAAAATCAAATAAAATAATTTAAAAAAATGAAGAAACCCTAAGAATTATGTGGGACTCTATTAAGAGGAATAACCTACAAGTGACTGGAGTACCAGAACAAGGGGGATAACAGAAAATAAACAGAGAATCGTTGAAGATTTGTTGGCAGAAAACCTCCCTGATATCAAGAAATACAAGAAGTTATCTATCCAAGATGCTCATCGAACCCCACACAAAGTAGATCCCAAACGAAAGTCACCAAGACATTCTAAAATCAAACTTGCCAGAACCAAAGGTACAGAGAGAATTTTAAGAGAGGCTACAGATAAATGAAAAGTCATCTACAAAGGAGAGTCAATAAGACTAAGCTTTGACTACTCAGCAGAAACCATGCAGGCAAGAAGGCAATGGGATGACATATATAAGGACCTGAAGGAAAAAAATTGCCAGTCAAGAATTATATATCCAGCAAAGCTCAAATAAGATGGTGAAAAGCACATTTCCAGATAAACAGAAGTTTAGGGAATTTGTAAAAACTAAACCAAAATTACAAGAAATACTAAAGGGAGTCCTCCGGATAGAAAAATCAATCACATCAGATAATAATGCAAGACTAGAACACAGAACAACCAGATATCAACCTAGATAGGGAAGTCACAAAAATAAATCAAAGCTAAAATGCTCAAAATAGGGAAACAGAGATGTCAAAATGTAAAAGACAACAACATCAAAACAAAAAAGAGGTTACCTAAAAATGTAGTCATAGATCTTGCATATGGAGAAGAAGTCAAGGTGATATAAAGAAAATAAAAGAGTGGTTTAAACTTAGAAAAATAGGGATAAATATTAAGGTAACCAGAAAGGAAACTAACAATCCTACACATCAAAATAAAAAAGAAGAAAAACATAAAGATTCAGCAAATACAAAATCAATAACAATGAAAAAGATTAAAAGAAAATTCATAAAGAAAAATGAGTTAGCACAGAAAATTAAGTGGAACAAAGAAACTGTCAACTACACACACAAAAAAAGACATCAAAATGACAGCACTAAATGTATAGCTATTGTTTTAGTCATCTAGTGCTGCTACAAGGGAAATACCACAAGCGGATGGCTTTAACAAAGAGAAATTTATTTCTTCACAGTAAAGTAGGCTAAAAGTCCAAATTCAGGGCGTCAACTCCAGGGGAAGGAAGGCTTTCTCTCTCTGTTGGCCTTCTCATCAATGTTCCTCTGGAATAGGAGCTTCTCCGCACAGGGACCCTGGGTCCAAATGACACACTCTGCTCCTGGCACTGCTTTCTTGGTGGTATGAGGTCTCCCTGTCTCTCTGCACACTTCTCTCTTTCATATCTCAAGAGATTCCCTCAGGACACAATCCAATCTTGTAGATTGAGTCCTGCCTCACTGACACAACTGCCACACATCCTCCCTCATTAACATCACAGAGGCAAGATTTACAACATATAGGAAAACCACAAAATGCCAGGAATCATGGCCCAGGAAAATTGATACAAACATTTTTGGGGGGGACATAATTCAATCTATGACACCTATTAATCATTACGCTGAGTGTAAATGGACTAAATGCAAAATAAAGAGACAGAGAGTGGCAGAACGGATAAAAAACCAAAATCCATCTATATGCTACCTACAAGAGACACAACTTAGACTTAAAGACACAAACAAACTAAAACTCAAAGGATGGAAAAAATACATCAAGCAAACAACACTCAAAAAAGAGCAGGAGCAGCAATATTAATCTCTGACAAAACAGACTTTAAAGCAAAATCCACCACAAAGTATAAGGAAGGACATTATATAATATTTAAATTGTCAATACACCAGGAGGACATAAGCATTATAAATATTTACGCATCCAATGACAGGGCTCCAAAATACTTAAACTCTAACAGCATTGAAAAGAGATATAGACAGCTCCACCATAACATTAGGAGACTTCACCACACCACTTTTGGTGAAGGACAGAACATCCAGAAAGAAGCTCAATAAAGACACAAAAGATTTAAATGCAACAATCAACCAACTTGACCTCATAGACATATAAAGAACACTCCACCCAACACCAGACAAGTATACTTTATTTTCCAATGCACTTGGAACATTCTCCAGAATAGAAAACATATATTAGGCCATAAAGCAAGCCTTAACAGAATTCAAAGCACTGAAATATTACAAAGCATCTTTTCTGACAAAGTTATAAAAGTGGAAATTAATAACAGAAAAAGCAAAGAAAAAAATCAAATACATGGAAACTGAATAACACCTTGCTAAATAACTACTGGCTTATAGAATAAATTAAGGATGGAATAAAGAAATTCACAGAATCAAATGAGAAAGAAAATACATCTTACCAGAGCCCTTCAGACACAACAAAAGCACTGCTCAGATGTCAATTTATACCAATAAATGCACACATCCAAAAAGAAGAAAGGGCCAAAATCAAAACATTAACCCCACAACTCAAACAAATAGGAAGAGAGTAGCAAAAGAAGCCCTCAGACAACAGAAGAAAGCAAATAATAAAAATCAGAGCACAATTAAATGAAATAGAAAATAGAAAAACAACTGAAAGAATTAACAAGACCAAAAGCTGGTTCTTTGAAAAGATCAACAAAATCGATACACCACTGGCCAAACTGACAAAAGAAAAACAGGAGAGGAGCAAATAACCCAAATAAAAAATGAGATGGACAACATCACAACAGACCCAACTGAAATTAAAAGAATCATAAAAGAACACTATGAAAAATTGGACTTTAACAAATTTGAAAACCTAGAGGAAATGGGACAAATATCTAGAAACTCACTACCTGCCTAAACGAACACAAATAGAGTTAGAACAATTAAATCAATCTATAAAAAAAGAAGAGATTGAAAAAGTAATTAAAAACCTCCCAACAAAAAAAAGCCCTGGCCCTGACAGTCTCACTGCAGAAATCAACCAAACTTTCAGAGAAGAGTTAACACCACTACTATTAAAGGTATTTCAGATCATAGAAAAGGATGGAATACTCCCAAACTCATTTTATGAAGTCAGCATAATCTTGATACAAAAACCAGGAAAAGACACCACAAAAACAGAGAATTACAGACAAATACCCCTCATGAATATAGATGCAATATCCTCAGCAAAATTTTAGCCAATATAATTCAACAAAATATCAAAAAAATAATTCACCATGACCAAGTGAGATTCATACCAGGTATGCAGGGATGGTCAACATTAGAAAAACAATTAATGTAATCCATCACGTAAATAAAGCAAACGACAAGAACCAGATGATATTATCAATTGATGCACAAAAGGCATTTTACAAAGTCCAACACTCATTCATGATAAAAAAAAAAAACACTCAGCAAAATAGGAATAGAAAGTAAATTACTCGACATAATAAAGGGCAATTATACAAAGCCAACAGCTAACATCAACCTAAATGTAGAAAGTCTGAAAGTGTTCCCCTTGAGAACGGGAACTAGACAAGGATTCCCTTTATCACTAGTCTTATTCACCATTGTCCTGGTGGTCCTAGCCAGAGAAATTAGGCTAGAAAAAGAAATAAAGGGCATCCAAACTGGTAAGGAAGAAGTAAAAGTATCTCTATCTGCAGATGATATGATCTTATACACAGAAAACCCTGAAGAATCCACAAGAAAACTATTGGAAATAATAGAAGTTTTCAGCAAAGTATCAGGATACAGATTAAACATACAAAAATTGGTTTGATATCTCTACACCGATAAAGAGAACTTTGAAGAGGAAATCTCCAAATCAATATTGTTTACAAGACCTCCCAAGTAGATAAAATACTTAGGAATAAATTTAACCAAAGACATAAAAGACCTATACAAAGAAAACTACAAGATATTACTGCAAGAAACCAAAAGAGACATATATAAGTGGAAAAACATACCTTGCTCATGGATAGGAAGACTCAACATTGTGAAGATGCCTACTCTACCCAAAGTGATCCACAGATACAATGCAATCCCAAGCCAAATTTCAACGGCATTTTTTAATGAGATGGAGAAACAAATCACCAGCTCATATAGAAAGGGAAGAGGCCCCGGATAAGCAAAGCATTACTGAAAAACAGAACAAAGTGGGAGGCCTCACACTACCTGATTTTAGAACGTATTATACCGCCATGGTAGTCAAAACAGCCTGGTACTGGTACAACAACAGATACATAGATCAATGGAAAAGAATTGAGAATCCAGACGTAAATTCATCCACATATGAGCAGCTGATATTTGATAAAGGCCCAAAGTCTGTTAACTGGGAAAAAGACAGTCTCTTTAACAAATGGTGCTGGGATAACTGGATATCTGTGTGCAAAAAAATGAAACAAGACCCATACCTCACACCATGTACAAAAGCTAACTCAAAATATATCAAAAATCTAAATGTAAAATCTAAAATGACAAAGATCATAGAAGAAAAAATAGGGACAACACTAGGAGCAATAATACACTGCATAAACAGAATACAAACCATAAGTAACAATGCACAAACATCAGAAGAGAAACTAGATAACTGGGAGCTCCTAAAAATCAAACATTTATGCACATCAAAAGATTTCACAAAAGGAGTAAAAAGACAACCTACAGCCTAGGAAAAAATTTTTGGCTACAACAAATCCTATCAGGGTCTAATCTCTAAAATCTACAAGATACTGCAAAGCTTCAACAACAAAAAGACAATGCAATTAAAAATGGGCAAAGGATATGAACAGGCACTTTACCAAAGAAAACATTAAGGTGGCTAACAGATATATGAGGAAATGCTCACGATCATTAGCCATTAGAGAAATACAAATCAAAGCTACCATGAGATACAATCTCACCTCAACAAGACTATCATTAATCTAAGAAACACAAAATAATAAATTCTGGAGAGGTTGTAGAGAGACCGGAACACTTACACACTGCTGGTGGGAATATAAAATAGTACAACCACTTTGGAAATCGATTTGGCACTTCCTTACAAAGCTAGAAATAGAAGTACCATATGATCCAGCAACCCCACTCCTTGTAATATATCCTAGAGAAATAAGAGCTGTCACACAAATAGATATATGTGCAGCGATGTTCAAAAGAGCAAAACGATGGAAACAACCTAGGTGCCCATCAAAGAACAAATGGATAAACAAATTACGGTATACTCACACAACAGAATACTATGCAATGATAAAGAACAGTGATGAATCTGTGAAACATCTCATAACATGGATGAATATGGAAGGCATTATGCTGAGTGAAATCAGTCACAAAAGGAAAAATATTGAATGAGACCGCTATTATAGAACTGAAGAAATGGTTTATACACAGAAGAAAACATTCTTTGATGGTTACAAGGGTGGGGAGGGTGGGATATTCATGAACTACATTGCAGATAAGAATTATCTTAGGTGAGGACTTCCGGCAAAATGGCGTTCTAGGCAGAAGCACCATGCCGTCCCTCCACAGCAAAGATCCAAAAAACTAAGCCAAACAGAGAAAACAGTAAACCTGAAACCCTAAAACATCAAATGAAGAGATAAATAACTCTGCCAAGCGCCAAATGGACTGAGAAAACTGACAGAGAATGGAGAGCGAGGAGAGGTTCATGCAGAGGTCTCCTATCAGCTAACGCAGCGCAGATCCGCCATCTTGGACTCCTATCAGAGACCAGCAAATAGGGGGTAGGAGAAAGCAGCTTCACAGAGCTTCCAGCAGGAAACAGAACAACCAGTAATTTGCGCTATGTGCTTTCCCAACCCCAACCCTTCTTCAGCCCCACTCGGCCTCCTATGCTTCCTGCAGCACACTCTCTTGGCGGGGAAGCACCGGCTCCTTGGATTCCACCTGCCCCACACTGGCTGATTCCCTGAGTGCCATTTGTTGGCTGCTGGTGTTGCTTTTTTCCACTTCTTTTGATTTCTTCCTTACCTCTCACCACCTCCCCCTCCTTTCGCTCAAATACCTGGCTCCATGCGCAATCTTTGCTTCTTCCTAAGGGGCTGCAGAGCTCCATTCGAGTGTGGAACTGCTTCCCGGTCTAGGCTGCCACACTGGTGGGATCCCGGGCCTTTTGTTTGTTTGTTTTGAATTGCTTGTTTGTTTTCTTTTTCTTTTGTCAAGTTTGGAGCCTGTTCTGTCCGGGCGGTGCTACACGGCTTGCGAAATACCCCCTCAGCTTGCGTAGACACACAGAGGGATCCCTGACGGCATTGATATTTTTATGTTTTTTTTTTTTTTTCTGTTTCTTTGGGGGCTTTTCTTGTTCTTTTTTTTTTAATTTGTTTTATTTTGTTTTCCTTCTTTTTCCCTTTTTGTCTTTCTTCATTACTCAGTCTCTCGTCTCTCTATACCTTCTTTCTCTTTCTGAATACCTGGCACTGAATACCTCTACACCTTCTAGCCAGGCTGTACTACAAAACCTGGGAAAAACTTCCTAAGACCTCATAGCCACACCTGTGGGATCCCTGGGAGCTTTCCTGTTCTTTTTTCTTTCTAATTTTTATTTAGTCATTCTTTTCTTTTCTTTTTTCTTCTTCTTCTGCTTTTTGTTTTCCTCCATTTCTCAGCCTCTCATCTCTCCACTCCAATGGCGAGCTCCCCTAGCACTCGTTTTTCATTGTTTCTATGTTTTTGGCTTCTGTTCCTCTCTCCTCTCCCCCATATCTATCTTAGCTCCACACATCACAATCTCACCCCTCCATCCTGCCTACCAGCACTGTGTGCTTAACATCACACCACCAAGCAGCACAGGCACAGCCTACCAGAACCTGCCCTGCAGTGATTACCAACCCTCCCTGGTGGCTGTAGTAAGTGCCACAAACAACCCATCCCAGCAACCCTTCTTTAGCTAGAACTGCGCTGCTGTACTATATAGGAGTGAATGACCCTGCCAATTGGAGGAGGTGAAAAGTATTGTGTCCACAGACGAGCAAACAACAAAGAACACACAGCCCACCTACTCAGGCAAAGCCAAATAAAAAAAAAGGACAAAACAAATCTACAGTCAATAAACAAAAAAATAGCTACTGAATGCCCTGAAGACAGCAGACAATATCAAAATATTTACAAAAACAGAACAGGATGGATCCAGTAGGCGTCTGAAATAAAACACCAGATAACTTTCCAGTGGAAGAAAAGGCACTAGAACTACCTGATAGGGAGTTCAAATCTCTAACACTCAGAATTCTCTGAGAGTTGAAGCAAAAAGCAGACAAAAATGAGTAAAAAATAGACAAATTCATGCAAAATGCAGACAAAAACATGGAATAATTCAGGAAAATAATGCAGGAACAAAAGGCCAAAATAAATTCACAACTAGAAATTATACAAAAGCAACAATTAGAAATCAAAAAGATAAACAACAAGAATTCATAAATGGACATAGAAGGGCTGAGGAGCAGATTTGAAATGGTGGAAGACAGGATCAGTGGAATTGAAAACAAACACTTGGATACAACTCTGTTCAAGGAAAACTCAGAAAAAAGGACACAGAAAAATAAAGAGACCCTGAGAATTACGTATGATACAATCAAAAGCAAAAAGTTTCGAGTGATTAGAGTTCCAGAACGGGGGAGAAAACAGAAAACAAAGAGAGGATCATTGAAGAACTGCTGACAGAAAACTTCCCCAATATCATAAAAGATGAAAAGCTGGCCATCCAAGAAGCTCAACGAACCCCATATAGGATAGACCCAAAAAGAAAATCACCAAGGCATATCATAATCACATTCACCAAAACCAAAGAAAAACAAAGAATCCTGAGAGCAGCTCAAGAAAAACAAAAAGTCACATACAGAGGAGAAACGATAAGACTAAGTTCATATTATTCGGCAGAAACCATGCAGGCAAGAAGGCAATGGGATAACACATATAAAACCTTGAAAGAAAAAAATTGCCAGCCAAGAAAAATATATCCTGTAAAACTCTTATTCGAATATGATGGTGAAATTATAACATTTCCAGATAAACAGAAATTAAAGCAATATGTAAAAACCAAACCAAACCAAACTTCCATGAATTATTAAAGGGACTCCTTGGATCTGAGAACAAACAACTTCCGCTCACACGCTGAGTCTATGACACAGGATCGTACCAGCCTGATACCGATCTAGGAAATGAACTCTCAAGGACTATCCATAACCAAAAGAAATACAAACGGTAATCAGAGCAGTTAATCTGTAAATGACAACATCAGAAAAGTAAAAGTGGGAATAAATGGTGAAGGTATAGAACTTCTAATGGAGAGGAAGGCAAGGCGATACCAAGTAATAATAGACTGTTTCAAACATGGAAATATAAGGGTAAATTTCACCTTAACCACAAAGATAGTTAACATACATAGAAAATAAAGACGTAAAACATACAGTCTCAGTGAAAAAAAAACTTAGAAAATCAAAAGAAATTAAAAAAATCCACAAACCAAAGTAATTCAGCACAGGAGAGTAAGAAGAACAAAGAAACCTTCAGCACCACAAAAAAAGCACTACCAATTGACAGCAATAAATGCACATCTATCAGTAATTACACTGAATGTAAATGGACTCAATGCACCCATAAAGACATGGACAGTGACAGAATGAATAAAAAAACAGGATCCATCAATATGCTGTCTACAAGAGACACACCTTAGAAACCAAGAAGTGAATTTATTAAAAGCAAAAGGTTGGAAAAAAATGTATCAAGCTAACAACTACCAAAAAAGAGCAGGAGTGGCAATTCTAATCTCAGATAAAATAGACTTCAAAACAAACTCCACCATAAAAGACAAAGAAGGACACTAAATAATGATTAAGGGCATGATCCATCATGAAGACATAACCATAATAAACATCTATGCA
>NW_004443969.1:2989853-3030286 GCF_000243295.1 Trichechus manatus latirostris
GTTAGAGAGTTGATATGTTGTGGGGTTGTTAACCAATGTCATAAAACAACATGTGTACTACTGTTTCATGAGAAACTATTTGTTCTGTAAGACTTCACCTGAAGTACAATTAAAAAAAAAAGTGAAGAAGGGAGCGTGTTGATATGTCATGGGGTTGTTAACCAATGTCATAAAACAATGTGTACTACTGTTTAATGAGAAAGTATTTGTTCTGTAAACCTTCACCTGAAGTACAATAAAAATAAATTAATTAATTTAAAAAAAAAAAGAACTATCTTACGTGAAGGGAAGGACAACACACTACAGGGAAGTCAGGAAACTGTACTAAAGGAAAAGCTAAGAAGTTTCCTGAATACAACCAATTACTTCTAGGGACAGAGTAGCAGTGGTGGGGGTCTGGGGACCACGGTTTCAAGGGATATCTAGGTCAATTTGCATAACAAATGTTATTAAGAAAGTGTTCTGCATCCCCCTGTGGTGAGTGGCATCTGGGGTCTTAAAAGGTAGCGAGTGGCCACCTAAGATACATCAACTGGTCCCAACCCACCTGGAGCAAAGAAGAATGAAGAACACCAAAGACAAAAGTAAAAATTAGCCCAAGAGACAGGAAGGGCCATATAAACCCGAGACTTCAGCAGCAGGAGACCAGAAGAACTAGATGGTGTCCAGCTACCACCAGTGACAATCCTGGCAGGAAACACAACAGACAGTCCCTGATGGAGCAGGAGAAAATTAGGGGGCAGAACTCAAACTCTAGTAAAAAGACCAGACTTAATTGTCTGACTTAGACTGGAGGGTCTCCGGAAGACATGGCCCCCAGACTAACCGTTAGCCCAGAACAGAAACCATTTCCAAAGCCAACTCTTCAGACAAAGATTAGACGGGACTATAAAACATAAAATGAAACTCATGAAGACAGTGCTTCTTAGCTCAGGTAGCTACATGAGACTAAGTAGGCAGCTCCTGTCTGGAGACAAAATGAGAAGGCAAAAAGGGACAGGAGCTGGCTGAATGGATACGGGAAATCAGGGGTGGAAAGGAGGAGTGTGCTGTTACATTATAGGGACAGCAGCTAGGTCACATAGCAATGTGTGTGTAAATTTTTGTATGAAAACCTGACTTGAATTATATGTAAACTTCCACTTAAAGCACAATAAAAAATAAATAAATAAATAAATAAAAATCCATGAAAACCAAGAATTTGCTTTGTTTATAAACTAGAATGAAGCAAGGTCTTCGTCTTTCATCTTAGTATCGTTACAATGTCTAGCCCAGTTTTGTGTATGAATTAAGTTTTCAATAATTATCTGTATGAGTTTTATTTTCATATTGTGACAAGGATATAGACAAGGATACAGTTACTGCAATGAGAAATATATATCTTACAGAGAGCAAAGAAGATATAATAATGCACATTGGCATTCTTTTTTCTCCAAACAAATGTTGATCTTCTTTAAAGCTGTGGTACTTACTGTTCCTTCCGTGTAGAACACTCCGTTTCAAGAGTGGTCTCCTTTTGTTATTTGGGTATAAGCTTAAATGGTACCTCATAAGAGATGCCTTACTTGACCACCCAATCTAATACCGTTGGGCCCCCATCAGTTATCTTATATCTATCAAATTTTTGTTTGTTTGTTTTCCTATAGAAGTTATTACTATGTGAAAGCATCTTTTTTATTTACTTGCTTACTATCTGTCTCTTCTCTGTAGAAGGTAAGTTTCATGAAAGCAAGGTACTTTTCTGTCTTGTTTTTTGCTCTATTTCTAACATCTGGCACGAACTAGATGCTCCGTGAATAGTTGCTGAATTAATTAATGACTGAATTAATCAATATTAATCAAAACTTATATTTTTAAAGGATAATACAGAGAAAGCTGTAGTAAAATGAAGAAAATAATTAACTACGCGTGCACACACACACACATATTAAAAGTTTTTTGAACATTCTACTATTTACCTTTCCAAAAATGCTTAATCTTTTGGAGTCAATGTATGTCTGTTTCAGTAAAAATCTGCAATAAAAAAACAAATGTTATATCTTCTTGAGTCAAATGCACATTGAATTTCATTCTTGGCTTAAACAATGGAAGAAAATGACAAAAAATATTTTACTAAATGCATCACTATTGAAGTGGAAGAGCCATATATTCCAAAATATTGCTACTCAAAGTGGTGGTCCAGTAGCTTCAGTATTACCTGGGAGCTTGTTATAAATAAGAATCTTGGGCCCATTCCAGGCCTACTAAATCAGTATCTACATTTTAACAAGATGCTAGCTGATTACTATGCACTGTTTTAAAAAGCCAACTAGCTTTCTCAGATCACTCTTTCATGCCAGAATGGTAATCGTACCTGTGCTGAAGAATTGTAATTAACTGAAGAAATTTACGTTGTATTAATACACATTGTAGGTTACTGAAAACAAATAATATAGTGGTATACTTAAGGTCTCTCTTATTTTCACAAATCCAACTTGAATTCTACTTCCAGAACAAGACAATTATTTCATTATAGTACAAGGGTGATAAGTACTTGAAAAAATGCAACAGACTACATGATTAGCTTAGAATATTTTCCAATAACTAGTCATATTATGTACTATATACCTAGATTCTTCATTGAAAGAAGAGCAACAGAAAATGTACACCCACTTACTTCACAGCTGTTATTTGGTCCTTTACTTCCACTGAACCTATCCTTCGATGAATCTCCTGCAAGATTTTTAGACCCTGGAATCCACTTCCTCGGCCATCAAATCTTGCTATAATAACATTATCAGAGTCAAGAAGTACTGAATCCCAGTCAATGTGGAATTTATCTGTAACAAGCTGGCCTCCTGGTTCTTCATCCCTGAAAATTACAACATATTGGACCACAGGAAAACCAATTGATAATCTAGTAGATATTTTCTCTTTTACCCTTATTAGTTAACAAAAATAACTCAGTAAAATTTATGTTGGCTATTAAAATTTCTGCAGATTTTTGATAATAAGCCTGAAAGGGTAAATGTAGTTTTGTTCTGTCAAATTTTAAATAAAAAATTCCATGAATGAGATAAAAATTTAAAACACGATTTAAACCAGTGCTGGAAAGATGTGCTTATCTTAGTTTTGCAAAGGAGAAAAATGAAAGAAAATATGTGCACTTTCCATAGACATTTCTAAAGGATAATTTTCAAATTGACAGGTAGATCTACGTTTATTGGATTTCTTCCAGACAGTGTGTTTTAGAAATGTCTTGCCGGTGGTATACAGAGGCCAATGGGTATGATAGAGAGCAGAAGCACTTCTGGAGGCTTGTTAACTATTTAACAAAAAATGTACAACCTTAAAGGATATTGGACTCAAAAAGAAATTCTGCATTAACATTTACTAAATTGTTTTTGTGGAAGAAATCTCACTGAGGAGAATTTAAGCAAGCAGTGAACAAAATGTTTTCTTCACCAAAGCTGACAGCAAGAAAAGGAAGCAGAAACACATGTTTGAAAAATTTAAATCTAGAAGTACTGGACACACAAATTATAAGGCAGTACCACCACTGTTAAAAACTGTATGGTGCTTCTTCAAATAGCTAGAATTATGATCCAGCAATCCCACTCCTAGTTATATACCCTAGAGATCTAATAGCAGTGACACAAACAGACATATGCACACCTATGTTCATTGCAGCATTATTCACAATAGCGAAAAGATGGAAACAACCTAAGTGCCCATCAAAGGATGAATGGATAAACAAAATGTGGTATGTACATACGATGGAATACTACACAGCTATAAATAATAACAAGTTCTCAAAATATAATGTGGATGAATCTGAAGGACGTTATGCGGAGTTAAATAAGGCAATCAAAAAGGACAACTATTGTATGATCTCACTTTCATAAAAAGACAAGAATAGGTATACGTTATAAAACAACATTCATTGGCGGTTTCCAGAAATGGGATGGTGAGGGAGGAGGAATTACTCTCTAGATAGTAGACGCTTGTAATTTTGGTGATGGGAAAGGTAATACCGACTGTGGGTGAAGTGTGCACAACTTGACCAAGGTAAATGATGACACCAAGAAGTACACAAGAATAAGGGACATTTTTGGTAAATGCTGTAGCATATACAATTTTGCAACAACAGCAATAACAACCAAAAAACATGGGTGTGGTTACACAGGTAGATATGTATGCATATATGTTTATAGGAAGGTGTGAGTGTGTATATATGGGTGCATGTATAAGCGTATCTCTAGGCATAGGTATACACGTGGATGTGTGTGCTGCCTATATATTCATATATATAATAAAGCACATAGGGGGCACAGTTACTGATACTCCTTAGACATAACTAAACACCTCATGGGATTGGTTTACTAGATTTGAAGTCTTAGGACCATAGTCTTGTGAGACATCTTGGTAAAATGGCATAACATAGTTCATAAACTTTATGTTCTACACCCTAGTTTGGTGAGTAGTGTCTGGGGTCTTAAAAGCTTGCAAGTGACCATATAACTATTGGTCTTTACTCGTCTGGAGCAAAAGAGAAATAAGCAAACTAAAGACTTAAGAAGAAACTAGTCAACATGAACCACGGCCTCATGTATCCTGAGACCAGAAGATCTAGATGGTACCTGGCTACCGCTACCGACCGTTCTGACTAGGGACACACACAAAAGATGGTCCCAGATAGACTGGTAAAAAAATGTAGCACAAAACTCAAATTCATAAAAAAGCCCAGACTTACTGTACCCATGGAGACTAGAGGAACCTCAGAGACTATCACCCTGAGATATCCTTTAAATTTTGTACTGAAACCACACCCAGAGGTCACCTTTCAGCTAAATAACAGATTGGCTCACAAAATAAACAATATCTCCCATAAGTATGCTCCTTTAAAAAATCATCTAGATGAGACCAAACTGTCAACATTTACCCTAAAGCAAAGATGAGAAGGTAAAGTGGTGGGGAGAACAGGGAATCTAGATTAATGGAAAGGGAATAACCAGAACAGAAATAATGAGAATGTTGACATATTGAGAAAAATGCAACCAATATCACTGAACAATATATATAGAAATTGTTAAATGGGAACATAATTTGCTGTGTAAACTTTTACCAAAAACACAATAAAATATTGTAATAAACAAATAAAAAAAAGCAAAACCAATAATTCCTCTAATTTGATGACAATATTTTATATATACATGTTTTCCTAGGTAGATAGGAGAATCAGCATAGCCTAGTGTAAAGAGCATAGGCTCTGGAACTGCAGTATACAGACTGGAATCCTGTCTTTGCCACCTACAAGCTGGTGAATTTGGGCAAGTTACTTAATCTCTTTTTGCCTCACTTTCCTCATCTATAAAATGGGGATAAAAGAGTTGTAAGAACATAGTTAATGCAGCTAATGTCACTGAATTACACATATAAAAATGTTTAAATGGCAAATATTTTGTTATATATATATTTTTACCACAATAAAAAAAGTTGTGAGGATTAAAAAAGTAATACATGTAAAGTGCTTAAAAATCAATGGGTCAGAATCAACTCAACAGCAACGGGTTTGGTTTGGCTTATGTAAATCATTATTAAATTATAAAACAATAAACATTGTTATTACTATTTTGTTTGAGCCAATTTTGCTTATATTGAATGTACTTCCTTAAATTCAAAATGGAGAACTATATGAAGGTTTTAGCTAGTTGTACAGAAATTAGAACAGACAACGTCTATGAATAAAGATATTGTGCAATGCTGCATGAGCTATTATGTCAGAGGGACTACCCTTTTCTAGATGGGCTAACTATATCTGAAGACTCACATGAATGTAAAAAATACAATCAACATCCACCTGGGGTGATTAGCTGAGTGTTAGTTTTTAATGCAAAGTTAACCCACTCGAAGCACTTGTAGCAGCTCTAAGGTAAAGTTCTAAAATGCTTTGTAAATTTGGAGGACATAATTTTCCAATTTACATATGACCCACTGAATTGTTCACAGCTATTTCAGGAGTTCACAGCTAAGTTTATTTTAGGAAAAAAATGTAAATAAGTCACAGACATTTTATGACAGACAAATTATTTTAGAATACAGTTTAAAATAAGACACATATTTCAAACGTGATTAGTAAACAGTTGCACTTTTTTTTAAACAATAAACTTCAATTCTTTCTTCACACTTACAACAGTCACAGAAAAATAAAATTTGACTACTTTGCTCTTTTCCTAAGTTGACATTTTTAACTTTAGACTTTTTTAATGTTGGAGCACAAAATAACATTAATACATTATCAGCCAATTCTTTTGAACAAATCACTCTTCCTAACTGGGTATGAGAGTCTTTCTTTGCTGCTGCATGGTTTCAAGATGAGTTATAAAACTCATCGCAATTTTAAAGAACAAGCCAGACATTCAGAGGAGTACGGTTGAGAGTTATTGTTCATAAAGTGTTGAGCAAGAAATACTAGAGAAGTTTTGCAAATAAAGCCAAACAAATGTTACTTATTCAGGAGATAGAACTAGCAAGATATTTGGTGATAAACATGATCACAGGGAAATGTACTACTGTCCAAATCACAGACTGTACAATAAATAGGTACCACTACCTGTGCGCATACTGGCCATGCAGAATGGGGAGCTGCAATTGATTTTATTTCATTTTGTTTTTCTCTAGTGTCCTTCTTATCTTTCATGTTGCACTATTTTATTTTTCATATCTCATATTTTTCTGGGGACCCATATGAAGGAGGGTCTTTCAAGACAGACAGGGGGACATAGAATTTTGTTGAAAGTTGTGGTGAAAAGAACAATTTCATCTGTTCTAAGGAGTGGAAAGGTGACAGCAATGTGAAGGTTGCCGATTTCTACCACAGGTAGCAGAATCAAAGTAAGACTGTAAACTTTTCTTTGAGGTTAAGGTCTTAGAGGGCAGAATCCTCGTCTATTTGAATACCTTCAACACTTAATGTGTCTGTATGGATGATGAGTTCAGGTGTGCATAGAATAAAATATAAAAAGCAAGACAAATAAAACAATATCCGACAGGTGTTCAAAA
Organism: Trichechus manatus latirostris; assembly: GCF_000243295.1. Taxonomy (NCBI): domain Eukaryota; kingdom Metazoa; phylum Chordata; class Mammalia; order Sirenia; family Trichechidae; genus Trichechus; species Trichechus manatus. Next base: position 2,996,895 of record NW_004443969.1, read on the forward strand.
TGACAGCAAGCCGCTTCCTTGTGATAACAAAACATCATCTACACCAAACGTGAATTAAAGTGAAGAAGTTTGTTCTGATTACATGTTTGGTCAGATCCACCAAGTGTCATTTACTGTAATAAAAAGAGGGTTGAATTTATATTCTTTTTGCAACTGACTAAATTCACTCAGCATAGTGCCTTCCAGATTTCTCCATGTTGTAAGATGTTTCACGGATTTGTTATTCTTTATCATTGCCTAGTATTCCATTTTGTGAATATACTATAATTTGTTTATCCATTCTTCTGTTGATGGGCACCTAGATTGTTTCCGTGTTTTTGCTATAATGTACAGTACTACAATGAACATGGGTGTGAATATATCTATTCATGTGATGGCTCTTATTTCTCAAGGATATATTCCAAGAAGTGGGATTGCTGGATCATATGGCACTTCTATTTCTAGCTTTTTAAGGAAGTGACAAATCAATTTCCAAAGTTCTTGTACCATTTTGTATTCCCACCAGCAGTGTATGTGCTTCAGTCTCTCCACAACCTCTCCAACATTTATTATTTTGTGTTTTTTGGATTAATGCTACCCTTGTTGGGGTGAGATGCTATCTCACTGTAGTTTTGATTTGCATTTCTCTAATGGTTAATGATCGTGAGCATTTCCTCATGTGTCTGTTAGCCACCTTAATGTCTTCTTTGGTGAAGTGCCTGTTCATATCCTTTGCCCATTTTTTTAATTGTGTTGTCTTTTTGTTGTGGAGGTTTTGCAGTATCTTGTAGACTTTAGAAATTAGACCCTGATAGGATTTATCATAGTCAAAAATGTTTTCCTAGTCTGTAGGTTGTCTTTTTATTCCTTTGGTGAAGTCTTTTGATGAGCATAAGTGTTTGATTTTTAGGAGCTCCCAGTTATCTAGTTTCTCTTCTGGTGCTTGTGTGTTGCTACTTATGGTTTGTATTCTGTTTATGCCATGTGTTAGGGCTCCTAGCGTTGTCCCTATTTTTTCTTCCATGATCTTTATGGTTTTAGATTTTTGATACATTTTGAGTTAGTTTTTGTGCATGGTGTGAGGTATAGGTCTTGTTTCAGTTTTTTGCAGAGGGATAGCCAGTTAAGCCAGCACCACTGGTTAAAGAGACTGTCTTTTCCCCAGTTAATGGACTTTGGGTCTTTGTCAAATACAGCTGCTCATAGGTGGATGAATTTACATCCGTATTCTCAATTCTGTTCCATTGGTCTATGTATCTGTTGCTGTACCAGTACCAGGCTGTTTTGACTACCATGGTGGTATAATAATTTTTAAAATCAGGTAGTGTGAGATCTCCCACTTTGTTCTTCTTCAGTAATGCTTTACTTATCCAGGGCTGCTTCCCTTTCCATATGAAGTTGATGAAGTTGATGATTTGTTTCTCCATCTCGTTAAAAAATGCCGTTGGAATTTGGATTGGGATTACATTGTATCTGTAGATCGCTTTGGGTAGAATAGACATTTTCAATATGTTGTCTTCCTATCCATGAGCAAGGTATGTTTTTCCACTTATGCAGGTGTCTTTTGGTTTCTTGCAGTAGTGTCTTGTAGTTTTAATTGTATAGGTCTTTTATGTTGTTGGTTAGATTTATTCCTAAGTATTTTATCTTCTTGGGAGCTCTTATAAATGTTCTTGATTTGGTGATTTTCTCTTTGAAGTTCTCTTTGTTGGTGTAGATGAATCAAACTGATTTTTGTATGTTTATCTTGTTTCCTGATACTTTGCTGAAATCTTCTATTCCAGAGGTTTTCTTGTGGATTCTTTGGAGTTTTCTGTGTGTAAGATCGTATCATCTGCAAATAGAGATACTTTTACTTCTTCCTTACCAATTTTGATGAACTTTATTTCTTTTTCTAGCCTAATTGGTCTGGCTAGGACCTCCAGGACAATGCTGAATAAGAGTAGTGATAAAGGGCATCCTTGTCTGGTTCCCATTCTCAAGGGGAATGCTTTCAGACCCTCTCCATTTAGAATGATGTTGGCTGTTGGCTTTGTATAAATGCCCTTTTTTATGCTGAGGAATTTCCCTTCTACTATTTTGCTGAGAGTTTTTTTTTTAAATCATGAATGGGTGTTGGACTTTGTCAAATGCCTTTTCTGCATCAGTTGATAAGATCATCTAGTTCTTGTCTTTTGCTTTATTTACATGATGGATTACATTAATTGTTTTTCTATTGTTGAACCATCCCTGCATACCTGGTATGAATCCCACTTGATCATGGTGAATTATTTTTTTGATATGTTGTTGAATTCTGTTGGCTAGAATTTTGTTGAAGATTTTTGCATCTATGTTCATAGGGATATTGGTCTGTAATTTTCTTTTTTTGTGGTATCTCTACCTGGTTTTGGTATCAGGGTTATGCTGGCTTCATAGAATGAGGTTTGGGAGTATACCATCCTTTTCTATGCTCTGAAATACCTTTGGTAGTGGTGGTGTTAACTCTTCTCTGAAAGTTTGGTAGATTTCTGCAGTGAAACCATCTAGGCCAAGGCTTTTTTTTGGTTGGGAATTTTTTAATTACCTTTTCAATACCTTCTTTTGCTATAGGTTTATTTAGTTGTTTTACCTCTGTGTTAGTTTAGGTAGGTGTGAGTTTATAGAAATTTGTCCATTTCCTCCAGGTTTTCAAATTTTTTAGAGTACAATTTTTCATAGTATTCTGTTATGATTCTTTTAATTTCAGTTGGGTCTGTTGTGATGTTGCCCATCTCATTTCTTACTTGGGTTATTTGCTTCCTCTCCTGTTTTTCTTTTGTCAGTTTGGTCAATGGTTTATCACTTTCACTGTTCTTTTCAAAGAACCAGCTTTTGGTCTTATTAACTCTTTCAATTGTTCTTCTATTCTCTATTTCATTTAATTCTGCTTTAATTCTTATTATTTCCTTTCTTCTGGCGCCAGAGGGCTTCTTTTGCTGCTCTTTCTTATTTTTTGAGTTGTAGGGTTAATGTTTTGATTTTAGCCCTTTCTTCTTTTTCGACGTGTGCATTTATTCTTATAAATTGATCTCTGAGTACTGCTTCTGCTGTCTCCCAAAGGTTCTGGTAAGATGTGTTTTCATTTTCATTTGATTCTGTGAATTTCTTTATTCCATCCTTAATTTCTTCTATAACTGAATAGTTTTTGAGCAAGGGGTTGCTCAGTGTCCATGTGTTTGATTTTTTTTCCCTTGCTTTTTCTGTTATTGATTTCTACTTTTATGGTTTTATGATAAGAAAAGATGCTTTGTAATATTTCAGTGCTTTAGATTCTGTTAAGGTTTGTTTTATGGCCCAATTGTGGTCTATTCTGGATAATGTTCCAAGTGCGTTGGAAAATAAAGTATACTTGGCTGCTGTTGGGTGGAGTGTTCTGTATTTGTCTATGAATCAAGTTGGTTGATTCTGGCATTTACATCTTCTGTGTCTTTATTGAGCTTCTTTCTGGATGTTCTGTCCTTCAACCGTGCTGAAGTCTCCTACTATTATTGGGGAGCTCTCTATCTCTCTTTACAATGCTGTTAGAGTTCGTTTTATGTATTTTAGAGCCCTGTTGTTAGGTGCGTTAATATTTATCATGGTTATGTCCTCCTGGTGTATTGACCATTTAAATATTATATAGTGTCCTTCCTTATACTTTGTGGTGTATTTTACTTTACAGCCTATTTTGTCAGAGATTAATATTGCCACTCCTGCTCTTTTTGACTGTTTCCTTGCTGTATTTTTTCCCATCCTTTGATTTTTAGTTTGTTTGTGTCTTTAAGTCTAAGGTGTGTCTCTTGTAGGCAGCATATAGACATTAATCCATTCTGCCACTTTCTGTCTCTTTATTGGTGCATTTAGTCCATTTACATTCAGTGTAATTATTCATAGGAATGAGTTTAATGCTGTCATTTTGATGTCTTTTTTGTGTATTGTTGAGTTTCTTTGTTTCACTTAATTTTCTATGCTGAGTCATTTTTCTTTATGTATTTTCTTTTCATCTTTTTCATTGTTGTTGATTTTGTATTTGCTGAGTCTTTATGTTTTTCCTGTATTGTAGTTTGATGTGTAAGATTGTTAGTTTCCTTTGTGGGTACCTTAATATTTACCCCTATTTTTCAAAGTTTAAACACTCTTTTATTTTGCCTTGACTTCCTCTCCATATGAAAGATCTATGACTACATTATTTAGACCCTTTTTTTTTAAAAAAAAAAATTGTCATCTTTTACATATTGACACCTCTATTTCCTATTTTCAGTGTTTTAGCTTTGATTTTTTTTTGTGACTTCCCTATCTGGGTTGATGTCCGGTTGCTCTGGCCTGTGTTCTAGTCTTGGGTTGTTATCTTATGTTATTGATTTTCTAACTGGAGAATTCCCTTCAGTATTTCTTGTAATTTTGGTTTGGTTTTTGCAAATTTCCTAAACTTCTGTTTATCTGGAAATGCCCTAATTTTGCTATCATATTGAGAGACAGATTTGCTGGACATATAATTCTTGGCTGGCAATTTTTATCCTTCAAGGTTTTATATATGTTGTCCCACTGCCTTCTTGCCTGCATGGTTTCTGCTAAGTAGTCTGAGCTTAGTCTTATTGACTCTCTTTTGTAGATGACTTTTTGTTACTCCCTAGCCACTCTTAAAATTCTCTGCATTTAATTTTGGCAAGTTTGATTATAACATGTCTTGGTGACTTTCTTTTGGGATTACCTTATGTGGAGTTCGATAAGCATCTTCGATAGATATCTTTTCATCTTTCAGGATATCAGGAAAGTTTTCTGTCAACAAATTTTCAACAATTATCTCTGTATTTTTGGTTATTCCCCATTCTGGTACTCCAGTCACTCGTAGGTTATTTCTCTTGATAGAATCCCACATAATTCTTAGGGTTTCTTCATTTTTTAAAATTTTTTATATGATTTTTCCTCAAATTAAGTTGGCTTCAAGTGGTTTATCTTCAGTCTTACTTATTCTGACTTCCATTGCCTCAGTTCTGCTCCTATGACTTTCTACTGAGTTGTCTAATTCTGAAATTTTATTGTTAATCCTCTGGATTTCTGTTTGCTGTCTCTCTGTGGATTCTTGCAGCCTGGTAAATTTGTCATTATGCTCTTCTCTAATCTTCTTACGTGCCTCTATTGCTTTGTGTGTTTCTTTGCTTGTTCTGTGGTTTTCCTGATCTCCTTCCTGATAATCTTGAAGAATTCTGTATATTAATTTTTTGTATTCTGCCTCTGGTAATTGCAAGAAGTTCTCTTCCTCTGGAAAATTTATTGATTCTTTGTTTTGAGAGCTTGCTGAAGCCAGCACGGTCTGCCTTTTATGTGATTTGATATTGACTGTTGTCTCCATGCCATCAATAAGTTATTATGTTTGTTTACTTTATGTTTGCTTACTGTGTCCTAGCTTCTTCTTTTGTTTTGTTTTGCTATGCCCAAATAGGCTGTTCATGTGAGCTAGTTTGATTATTGGCACCTTTGAAGCTCTGACATCCTGTCACCACGTGGTTAGGTCTGTTACTAGGTATGTGAGCCCAGGAATCTGTTTATTTTTCTTGTATGGATTCAGATCAGGTGTCAAGGTAGTCAGTCACCAAGTGTGTGATGCACACTCTCACCTACAGCCCTAGACAAGGGTGATTAGTGTAGGCACAGGTATCTGGCTGCAGTAGGGTGTCATGCACTGAGCAAGGCAGGGGGCTGACAGCTGCCCCTGAGTGTCTGGGAGTAAAACATGTCCCTGTTCCTTATAGCATGTAGGTGGATGGGTTTTGTAGCTGGACTATGGGCACCCAATGCTGTTGGCTGTAAGGACTGGGAGTCACCACTTATTTTTGGACCCCGTCACATGTGGCTAGGTGGTGTGGAAGGAGCCACAAGTCCTCAGGCCCCTGATGTGGGTAGGTGAGGACCCTGCTTAATCGGCAGAGCACTGTCAAATGTCATGAACCTGCCACTCCACCATATAGCTGATACAGTTGAAGTTAGGCTTCAGGCATATACCCTGTTGTACTGTGGTAATAAGGGCCTATGCTCTTGAAATGGGCCCACACAAGTCTATGCAGGGGTGAAAGGCATTCACAAGCTGTAGACCCCTTATGCCTGTGCCTAGGCAAAGGAGCTGTGCCTACCCTGAGTTCCAGGCTTAGGGGAGCTGGCAGATTATTTTTTCCTATTGGTTAATTTGTTCCTTCTCCACATCTGGGAGAATGACTCAGGTTGTATGATGTGCCCTACTTCTAGCACAGAGGACTCGGCAATCTCTGAAGCTGGCCTGGCACCTGGTGCAGAGATGGGAGGGGGGTGGGTAAATAGGAAAGAAGTTTTTCCCAAAGGGGGTGTTTTTTTGATCCACAAAGTAGGTCAGATGCATGTACTTATCTTTTGCCTACTAAGAGCCACTTTTCACTGGCTCTCGAGGCGTGAGTAGACTCTGCCGCTGGGTCTCTCCCAATGTGGAAAACGCCTCCCGAGTGCCACTGCTTGCCTCACCACGCACACGAGCCTATCTGGCCTGAAGAATGCCGGCTCCTGCCAGGTCAGCTCTGGCAACTCCTGGCTGCTTTCAAACCATCTCTCCCTCCCCCTGCCACTCAGTCCTATTCCTCAACTTTGCCTTTGATGTTCAGGGCTCCTACATTGTCACATAATCAATTCATTTGTGTTTTTTTTTGGGTCTTTGTTGTAAGAGGGACCACAGGAAGCGTCTGACTACTCCACAATCTTGGCCCCACCCCTTCCTCCAATCTTGACGCCCTGTTCTTCTTTATATAATCTAGCTTCTCGCATTATCTGCTCAGCATACAGATTGAATAAGTATGGTGAAAGGATACAACCCTGACACACGTCTTTCCTGACTTTAAACCTTGCAGTATCCCTTTGTTCTGTTCCAACAACTGCTTTTTGGTCTATGTACAGGTTCTGCATGAGCACCAATAAGTGTTCTGGAATTCCTATTCTTCGCAATGTTATCCATAATTTGTTATGTTCCACACAGTTGAATGCCTTTGCATAGTTAATAAAACACAGGTAAACATCTTTCTGGTATTCTCTGCCTTCAACCAAGATCTATCACAAGTCCACAAGAGCCAAAATATGACCTTGAGTAGATCCTACCTGAATTTAGAGACCACGTCAGGAATAGATTTGACACATTGAACACTAATGACCGAAGATCAGATGAGATGTGGAATGACATCTAGGACATCATACACAAAGAAAGCAGAAGGTCATTTAAAAGACAGGAAAGAAAGCAAAGACCAAATTGGATATCAGAAGAAACTCTCAAAGTTGCTCTAGAACATAGAATAGCTAAAGCAAAAGGAATAAATGTTCATGTAAAAGAGTTAAACAGAAGATTTCACACGGCAGCTGGAGAAGACAAAATAAGTATTATAATGACATGTGCAAAGATCTGGAGTTTGAAAACCAAAAACGAAGAACACGTTTGGCATTTCTCAGGCTGAAAGAACTGAAGAAAAAATTCAAGCCTCGAGTTGCAGTATAGAACTTCTGAAAATTAACCAAGGAAATCCTTATAGATCACAACAGAACACTGTTTGATTTACTTGCTTTGGACATGCCATTGGCAGGGATCAACTGCTGGAGAACATCATCTTTGGTGAAGGACTTGAAAGTGCCAGCAATTGTTAGGATGATGCAGGACTGAGCAATGTTTTGTTCTGTTGTACATAAGGTCACAATGAGTCAGAATTGACTCAATGGTATCTATTTATCTATCCATCTATCTATCTTTCATCTATCTTTATCTATCTATCTATCTATCTATCTATCTATCTATCTATGTATCTATCCATCTATGTAGTAGAGTTATGGCAAGGATTAAATGAGGTAATATAGGTACATTGCTTAGCCAAGTATCTGGTTCATGGTAGATGTTTAATATTATTAATTCAGCTCTAGTTAATGGTTGGGGACTTGCCCTTTCGACTTCCAATCCTCTCATACAAAGTGAACTTCCAGTTCTGGCCATTCCTAGGCAACTCTGCATTGACAATTCCTGTGCCCTTGTACAATAACTGGGTTTCCTGTGGAATGGAGATTTTGATAGTAAAAATGCTCTTGACTTCTACTCTATGTATTTACATGAATACACATAGTTCTTAAATTTTTTTCATGTATGAACACTTACAGATAGATTATATATCATGTATCCAAATCTTTCTTGACTTGCATTAAAGTTACCTAGCAATAACTTTATTTCTCTGTTAAATAAAAAGAGACATTTTTAATTTGTCTTTTGCACATGCATATGGTGCTCAACAGGTATCTAGTGAATGAATGCCCATCAATTTTTCTGGTCAATTAATAATGCTCTCAAGATATCTTACAAGCATTTTGGGAATAGGGTTGGTGCCTTCCATTTCTTTGAAATTGCTAAAATCCAGAGGTGTTTCTAAACTCAGGTATAGCTAAATTTTAAAGGAAAAATCATTTAGCATTTCCACTTTTCATTTTTATATGAGTCAATTCAGTAAATTTCAGGGCCATTAATGTTTCTGGCTTTGACTTCGGAAAAGCCTGAAAAATGCATATCATAAACAGGGGCAACTTTTTATTTATTTATTTATTTATTTATATTGTAGTTTAAATGAAGTTTACATTTCAAGTTAGTCTCGCATACAAAAATTTATACATACATTGTTACCTGACCCTAATAGCTCTCACCATACTGTGACAGCACACTCCTCCTTTCCATCCCTGATTCCCCATGTCCATTCAGCCAGCTCCTAACCCTCTCTGCCTTCCCATCTCACCTCCGGACATAAGCTGCCCATTTAGTCTCTTGTATCTACTTGAGCTAAGAGACACACTCCTCACGAGTATCACTTTATGTCCCACAGTCCAGTCCAATCCCTGTCTGAAGAGTTGGCCTAGGAAATTGTTTTAGATCTGGGCTGATAGAGAATCCAGAGGCCATGCTTTCCAGGGTTCATCTAGTCTCAGTCAGACCATTAAGTTTGATCGTCTTACTAGAATTTGGGTTCTGCATCCCACATTTCTCCTGCTCCATCAGGGACCCTCTGTTGTGTTCCCTGTCAGGGGGGTCATTGGTGGTAGCGGGGCACCTTCTAGTTCTTCTGGTCTCAGGCTGATGAAGTCTCTGGTTTACGTGGCCCTTTCTGTCTCTTGGGCTAATACTTTCCTTGTGTCTTTGGTGTTCTTCATCTCCTTTACTCCAGGTGGTTGGGACCAACTGATGCATCTTAGATGGCCGCTTGCAAGCCTTTAAGACCCCAGACGCCACTCACCAAAGTAGGATACAGAACATTTTCTTAATAAGTTTTGTTATGCCAATTGACCTAGATGTCTCCTGAAACCATGGTCTCCAGACCCCTACCGCTACTCTGTCTCTCAAAGTGTTTGATTGTATTCAGGAAACTTCTTAGCTTTGGTTTAGTCCAGTTGTGCTGACTTCAACAGGGACAACTTTTGATTCATCAAAGCTAAGTTTTGAAAGCTTAAGTTTACTGAGTTTTTTATTTATTTATTTTGGGGGGCAGTCCAGTTTTTCTTATTTGTGTTAGTGTAAATGAAGGTAAATTTAGCTGCATGCAAATTTCTACTTTTCACGTGTGTTTTGTTTTTGTATAGTAATGTATTCAAATTCTTTCTACACATTGTTACATGTATTTGTGCATGTGAGTATAATTTTGTGTGTATATTTATGTCTGAGGAGCCCTGGTGGCACAGTGGTTAAGGGTTTGGCCGCTAACTGAAAGGTCAGTGGTTCAGACCCACCATCAACTAAATGGGAGAAAGATGTGGCAGTCTGCTTCCTTAAAGATTCACAGCCTTAAAATCCCTGTGGGGGCAGTTTTACTCTGTCCTGTAGGGTCACTATGAGTAAGAATCAAGCAGATGGCAATGGGTTTTTTTGTTGTTGTTGTTGTAGGCCTGAGCTCTTTCTCCCACAGTTGTGTATTTCTTTGGCAACACAAAAAGAGTCATACCCTGATATACTTTTCTATAGTTTTATAGTTATAGAGTTTCTATAGAACTTGTGTCATAGAAACTAGGTCATTTTTCTTTTTTAGATATTATTTTTAAAATAATTTTTCTTTACATTCAAACCACTGCTCAGACAATAAATTTAATGTCTTTTCTAGGTCAGAAATTTGGACCTATGAGGTTGAACATTTTGCATTAATAAATCTGATATCCTTCCTCTGCTTCTCCTCCTCTCCCTTCTTATATTTTTAATAGAATAGCATTTCTCATGCCATGACCAATATCTTTCTACTAAAGGCACTCTTCTCTGTCTTGAAGGGAATTTGATCCTATTTTCCTCTTTGGTTTCTATTGAATAAGCCAAAGATTGTATCTTTGGCTTGATGTAAAGACTGTATAATGACTATCATGAGGCCAGTGAAGAAAAAGAAAATCCAGTTATTGAAATCAAACTATTTATATATATAATTGAAAAGCTTATCAGTGTACAGGTTGAAACAATGAACAGCACGGATATTAATGAGCCAGCTATAAAACTCAAAAATGGATTGTTAGTATTAGCCACACAAAATTAACCTCGGGATAAACATCTTAGACAGCAGATGAAAATATCAGAACAGAACCAATAGAAAAGGGCCTCAGGGATATCTGACAGACAGAAATTGTGCAATCAAATGGGAGAATGCTCCAATCTTCTAATCATCTCTGCTGTCAAAGTCTTATTACATTAATTCTCATCCTTTGCCCAATTTCCATTTGGGATAATTTCTAACAGAATGCGTAAGGAAGTAGAAAGAGAAGAGGCTTTGGTGATCTTTACTTTCAGTTTCAGAGAATAACTAGATCACGATAGAACTAGAATTCCATTAGATCCATTTCCTTGCCTTTAGAGAGGGTCATACTTAAATCACTCAGAGCAAAAAAAAAAAAAAATTAGTACATTTTATCAACAGATCAAGAAGAGGAAAATCTACCCCCATTGTTTATGTGAATATAGTTGTTATGTAAATCTTTCATGCAGAGTCCCTGGGTGATGCAAAGTGTTAATGTGCTCAATTGGTAACTGAAATGTTAGAGATTTGAATACACCCAGAAGTACCACAGAAGAAAGGGTGACAATCTACTTCTGACAACTCAGCACAGTTCTACCCTGACCCACATGGGACTGCCATGAGTTGGAACAGACTCAATTGTAACTGGTACTAGTTTAAATCTTTCATGTAGTGGGTGTGCTTTAGATAAGATAATAGAAATTATTCTACATGCTTGTTTAATGAACATGGGAGTATCCTAGATAAAAAATAGAACTAATCATCTATATCGTAATAAAGAAGCAGGTGACAATCTCCACAACAATCTCGGATTTCTTTATTTTCTCTTGAAGGGTACGATTCAGCATGAGAATAGAGTGAGTGGAATATCACTAAGGCATCCAATACATGGGAGACATATCAGGGATTGCAATACACTTATAAGAATGGATCCTAATTATACACAAACTTCCTACCTGCATTTCATCTTAGGTAGGGCATCGTGGCACGTTCAATAATGCACGATGGTTATATAATACTCTTTTTTTGTTTTAAACATTAGAATCCTTTAGCTGTATTCTAGAAGCAGATTTATTCACTGGAAAATGGCTGGTTTAGTTGCTTCCAAGATCACTATTCCCTTCCTCTATGTTAGGTTCTTTGGTAACAACTGAGTGTTCTGATTGATCATAGAGGCTGCAAAAGCCTGAGCTAAAATAGTGGTTTAATGCAGAAGGTTACACATAGATTAGGTTTATAATTTTGATAAAAATGGTTTCTACTGGAAGATGATGCCCTCAAGAAGGAAGCACAAAAGCACAAATTTGAAGGCTGAAAAGAACTGACTGATTCTAGATACAAATATCATTTTAGACTTAAGTCTACTAGCATTGTCATTACAGATTTTTGTTTTTGTTGTGGTACAGTTTAAAAATCCAATAGTCTTAAGTGTGCTTCCCTAGTCTCATTTCTTCCAGAGGCTGTTATTTTTTAATATATGATTTTGCATAATACCTGTTTCTCAGTAATATATGTACGGTGTTGTAGCAGGAAAGCTTGTTTTTTTGGTGTAATTTCTCATTATTATTGGTATCACTCAACTCTTCCTTATCTTACCAACAGGTCCCATAGCCTTATATGATATATGATATAATGTTTACTGTACATAAGGCATCAGGGGAAGAGGATATAAGTAGTGAGATAAAAAAATGTCATTGATGTAATGTTCAAACTTGGGCCTGTGTGTGTGTGTGTGTGTGTGTGTGTGTGTGTGTGTGTGTGTGTGTGATTCCCAAGGGAGAAAAAACCATAAATTATTATCTTTAGTTTAAATTTAAACTTTGAAAGTTATGTTAGCCTAATAATGTAATTAATATTCTTTCTTACTATGGTTTTTAGAAACAGACAAATCATTAAAACATAAAAAGGAAGAAATTTAAATATAGGCATACCCTTAAATATGACCTAAAGACCAGCTAAATTAAGAAGTCTTTCTTATGAAAAGCATTCGTGGAATATCTTTAGATATAGAATGCACTTGTGTGTTTTAAATAGAATTTAATATGTAACATTAAATTACAAAGTATCTATAAAAAACACATAGATAGTATAGCTATACACATATTCATATTTATATTAGCTAGTAACATATATAATGCATATGGAACCATGCATATCTGAGAGCAGTATAATGGAGGGGAAAAGCTAGTGTAGTATAAATGTATGTATAAATGTAGTATAAATAGTGTAAATATATAAGTCATAGAAGCTCTTATATACAGTCATGCATCGTTAATTGTCCATGATAGGTTTTGTGAAATAGGATGTTATGTGATTTTGACGTTGTGTAAATACCATATTATACAAAGGCAGTGCTCAGATTATGAACGAATTCCATTTTTAATTCTGTCTTTAAGTTGAATTTGTATATAAGCTAAAACAATTAGGTAGGGTTCCTCTCTAATGTCAGTTAGTCAAATGTTTGTCTTAGTACATAACATATAATTTATGTTTCTATGCATAAAAAACATTAAAGAAACACTTCCAGATACACTAAAACATCTTTAACATAATAATACAATAGTAATAATAATGATAATGTTTTGATGTACTTTGCATCTGTTATTACGAACCATTATATGCACTTCAAATTTTTAATAGTCTTTATGGGGGTTGGGACCACAGACAAATACGCAGTCAGACTACGTCTGAACAGATGTTATGTGGCGCATGACTGTATATGAAAACATCCTCACAAATACTAGGATAAAGTGGAAAACTAACAATACCAAAAATTAGGCTCAAGACATATGGAAAATCCTTGGATAGAAGGCTGTGTAAGGAGGCATGGATTTGGTATTGTTATAGATGCACTGATGAGAAAGGCGAAGAAAGCTTTATGGAAAGAAGTCCTGGTGGATGACCAGGAATTCTTCAGGGTTACAAAAAAGATGAATTCAGGGAGAGGGAACAGAGGCACTGAGGCATTATAGAACATATTGCATTCTGGAAATTAATATAACATGAGTCTCTTATTTACTGGATAGACCTTTATCAAGTGTGACATGGATAAGTTGAACATGAAAGAGTGGAAAATGGGAAGAGATAAACTAAACTCCCCTGCTCAACTCTGCTTCTCTGTATGAAGTCAGGAAAATTCCTTCATCTTTAATAATACATCTTTCTGGACTGATTCCTACCATGGTCTAGGCATATTAAGTTGGCGTTCATTTATTTATCAAATAAATATCTACATCTGTAGGATATCACTCACAGAATCTGTAGTCTTGCAATATTACGGAACCACAGGTTAGTCAGTTTTCATAAGGTTTCTGTATGTGTGGTAAGCTTTATACAGATACGCTTAACACATCTAACAAACTATTACAGAATTCAGGGTACTTGTAACCTTTTCATCCCCCACAGCCATCAGCACAGCATCTTGCATATAAAAGTGACATGGTAAATGTTATTGTACTAAATTACATATACAGGAGTAGAAAATAAAAATAACATAAAATATAACAATTTTAGGTTATAAATGCTGAAATGGATATAGATGGTACAGAAAAGATATAAAGATGGACATAGATAACTGGAGCTTTAAGGACTCCCTCTCATGTTAAGCAGAACAACTGGGGAAACACAATTAGGCATCTGGAAGGAGAAATGGAGGAGCAGACCAGGAAAAGGAGATTATGACCCCATAAAGACCACAGAAAATCCAGGCTACTGGGGTCCAACTGTGGTGGCAATTAGCTTTTCTATTACAGTTAAATATTCTTGCCCTATTGATTCACTTGTACTTTCAATATCATGAGATTAGGTTTTGCTTTCAGAAAACATGGCCATAGAGAGGTCCTCACAGGACCATGTCTTTTGAGGTTCCACAATGAAGACTTAGCAGAGAGTGATTTCCAAATTGCCAGAGGTCACTACCTTGAAGGCCAACCTTCTTTCCATTTACTCAGGTACTTGCTGCAGCCTGTATCCAACTCATGCATTCACCATAAATTTTTCTAGAGATAAACTCACCTCTGTAGCTGAAGAAATGGTTCGATCCATACCAGACACTCTGCACAGAATAGCCATAAGGAAGTGACACCAAAATCACTAAACCATCCTTTAAAAAACCAAAACCCACTGCCATCAAGTTGATTCCAACTCATAACGACCCATAGGGTTTCCAAGGCTGTAAATCTTTACAGAAGCCGACTGCCACATCTTTTTCCTGAGGAGCTGCTAGTGGTTTTGAACTACTGACCTTTTGCTTAGCAGTCAACTGTTTTAACCACTGCACCACCAGGGCTCCTAAATCATCAGCTCATTTAAATAATAGTCACTTCATTTATCATTTCTCACTGTATAATTGCTCATTTAGGAGAAAAGAAAACCAAAAAAAAGACAAAAATACTTCAATTATTATTCTACTCCTTTTTAATCAGAGGAAACAAATAAATATGCCTTGAAAATACAACTTTTTAAAAGAAAATTGTATTTTGATTTAAGGGAGAAAACAGAACACTTTGTCTGTAAGCCATTCTGACCTGTATATTTTTCCAAGCATAATATTTTAGGAATGATTTTGTAATTTGTAAAAATAGATCATTTTATAAATATAAAATTTTTAAAGAAAATCCTGCATTTAGTCTTTGCAGGTCACATTCTGAATGATTAACTATTATCAAAAATTCTGAGAATTTATCTCTGAAAACCAAGGTGTTTGGATAAAGTAATTTAACATTTAATATAATCAGTCTACAAAAACTGAAATAACCACTAATGAATTAATCCACTTTAATTCTTCCCTTCATCAAATAAAAAGTAATGCAGTAAATTCTTTCGGCCTGGCTAAATATTCAGAATTTCTACTGCTGATATTAATGAACATGATTATGGCTACACTTTATTAAACACTATGTGAAGGTGTCTATGCTCCACCAAATATTATGATTTTATACATATATATATACCAAAACCCAAACTTGTTGCCATTGAATCGATTTGGACCCATAGAGACCCTATAGGACGGAGTAGAACTGCCTCACAGTTTCCAAGGAGCGCCTGGTGGATTCGACCTGCCGACCTTTTGGTTAGCAGCTGTAGCTCTTAACCACTATGCCATCAGGGTTTCCATATATATATGTATGTATATATACATATATATATATATATATACATGCCTATGTTATTATCTTGAATTATTTTATAAGAAAACAGAAGCTTGAGAAACTGAACAATGCATTGGTTAAATCTTCGAGGTAAGTTGTGAACCCAGGCATACCTGATTCCAAATTCAACACCATTTATTCTACTATTCTGCCCCTATAAAAGAGCTGATTATCTTTTGCAACAAGAGAATCTCTAAATAAACTTCTTGTGCTAGTCCTTATTAAAAATCAACCAAACCAAAGCATGTCTGATGCTAAGATGTGCTAGTTAGATTATTTTGATCAAGGCTGCAGATGAAATCCATAACTCTTGTCTGCCTTATGCCCAGTGTGTGACATTACTCTGAAGCCAGTGGAGATGCAAGTGTGAATAATTGTTTACACAACCATCTGTATAAGTTGGTCATGCTTCAAGGACAGTCAGTTCTGTTATTCTCCATTCTGAAGGTCAGCACATTCTGAAAGATACCTAGTACAATTCCTTTCCTTGAGGATCCTTATTTTTCAGTGAGTAAAGGGAATGATCTCTTTTTTCAAAGGGAAAGATGACTGAGAGAGAAAACGAGGTTGAGAAGTTTTACCCCATTCTTGTCTCTTTTTAGTTCCTCAAATATTTTCCTTAATAAATCACAAGTATAGTTCAAATAGATATTGAGGATAACTAGGTGAAATAGAAGAGACAAAAAAAGGCAACAAGAAAGAGCAAATAAGAACTTCCTCAATAAGACACCAAGAACTTTCAGAGCCAACAGGCAATAAGGAACAAAAGAGAAAGTTCTGGGCACGAGAAACTAGGCCAAGTCATTAGAATTAGGAATGAACACAGGAGTGGGGGAAAATATTGTTATATTATTTTTGTATTCTTTGGCTTGTAATATATGAAGCTACAAATTGCTTCTATATATTAAAATATACAAATAAAATTAATGTAGTCTACACAAAAAAGACTGAATTATAATTACTATAATTATAAGAATCATATGTGCTAGGCACTGTACAAAGCACTTTATAAAATTCTGAAGTCAATTTTGAGTGAGCTTTTCTCTGCATGAATCCAGGAAGAAAAGCAGATAGGAGTAGAATAAACATCTCCAATTGTTTCAACAATGGATATAACTCTTTCCTCAATGTTGCATAAACACTGATAAAGAGCATAGGGATTGACTAATTGCCAAGCAGATATTCACAGACCTACTTATCTGGTGTCACTATTCTCAGTGATAGCATCAAATTCTACTTGGGATGCAAGAAACTACAAAACATTACACAGCCCTCCATATAGGTTACTGATGGTGTCCTTGAGGAATACATACAATACAGCTGCCCCAGTTAACTGTACAAATAGGACTTCTGTAGTTGTTTAGTATTCAAAATGATGTCACATTAAGATAAAATTATAAAATTTTTAGACTCTTTTACTGCAAAAATAAATAAAATACTTACATTATTAACAGAAGAGCATACTGGTTTCGGTCCGTAAAATCTTTGGGAAAGGACAACTGTAAAGGAAGTTCTTTTAAAGAAAGATCAAAATATTAAAGATGGAGAATCATTTAGATTTAAAACTATAAGATGTATAGAAAGCTGGTCTTGAATAACATAGCACGCACAAAACTTTACCATAGTCGTCAATATGAAGCATTTTAATTTCTGGCTTTACTGTCTTCTTCTTCAGGATAGCTTCCTTCAGCATAAAATTACTTTCCAACATAAAATATTCTGTAAACCAAAAAAAGGGTAGCGTAAATAACTAACTGCTATGAGTTGATAAAAAATCAATGCAATACAAGAAATCATTATCCAGCTGTTACCATTTGGCAGGCACTGTGCTAGGCTAATTAAACTTTCATAATTTCCCTCCTGAGTTACTACAAGTTTTCTAACTGAACTTCTAAAATCAAGTAAAATTTTCTCTATTGGCTTTCATATGTTGGAGTCAGCATTTACATCTCCGAAATGCAAATCTGATTGTGTCACTACCCTGCTTAAAAATAATTAAAGGGATACAAAATTATCTAACCCACAATATAATAAAATAAACATTGCCTGGCATCCAATACAAAATTACCAGGAATGAAACAAAACAACCAACTAAGCAACCAACCAAACAAACAAAAACAGGAAAATACCACCGATGATGAGGACAAATGTAATCAATGGAAACAGACTAAAAAATGACACAGATGGTACTATTGATAGACAAAGACATTAACAGAGAGATTGTAACTATATTCCATATGCTCAACAATGTAGAAAAAGCATAAGCATGTTAATAAAAAAACATTAAAGGAATAAAAAAGACCCAAATTTAATTCCTAGAAATAACAACTGCAAAATCCAAGGTGAAGAATACATGAAAACTACAACATCCAAGATAAAAAATACACTGGATGGGATTAACAACAGATTAGATATTGCAGAATAAGAGATTAATGAATTTGACAATATAGCACCAGAAAATATTTAAAGTGAAACACCAAAAAAAAAATAGAATTAAAAAAAATGCAGACAGCATCAGCAACTTGTCAATGTAATGTGGTGAATGTAATATGGTGAATTACACTGATTGAGTGTTGAATGTTACAGCATCCATGGATTCCTGGTATAAATCCCACATGGTCATATATATTATGCTTTTTATTAACTGTTAGGTTTGTCTTGTTAGTATTTTCTTAAGGATTTTTGCATCTATATTCAGGAGAAAATCTGATCTTCTTTGGTGGGGTGAGGGATCATGGTAATGTGTATGTCTGGTTCTTTCATTATAAAATGAGACTGCAAGTGCTCTCTCTCTTTCTCTTTTGAAAGAATTGCCTTAGTTTGGTATTAATTTAATAAATATGGGATAGCATTCACCAATAAATCCAACTGGAACTGGAGTTTACTTTGAGGGAACAACGTTAGTTGTGAATTAAAAATTTTAGTAGATAATGATCTATTTAAATATTGTATTTATTATTATGTGAATGTTTATCAATTTGCATTTTTAAGGTATTTATCCAGTTCATCAAATATGTCAAATTACTGACATAAAATTATTATCTTTTTAATGTCTGAAAGATCTGTATTAACATCACCTTTCATTAATGAAAGGGGTACTTATACTGTTTCTCTTCCTTTTTTCCTTTATGAATGTGTCTATAATTTTATCAATTTGATTTGTTTCTTTGAAGAAGCATCTTTAGGTTTTATACATTTCCTCTACTACTTTTCCTTTTCAATATCACTGATTTCTTCCTTCAATTTACTTGTCTTTTATTTACTCTTCTTTTTCTAGTTTCTTCCTTCAACTTACTTAACTTGATTTTTATTTACTCTTCTAGTTTCTTCAGGTGGAAGCTTAGATCATTGACTTAAAATTTGGATATGTTGTATTTCATTTTCATTCAGTTCAAAATATTTTCTAATTATTTTTGTAATTTCTTCTTTTATGTATGTGTTATTTAGAGGTGTGCTTTGTGTTACTGTTGTTCTTAGGTGCCATTGATTTTGACTCATAGCAACCCTATGTACGACAGAATGAATGAAACACTGCCCATTTCTGCGCCATTGTCACAATCGTTGTTATGTTTGAGCACATTGTTGCAGCCACGGTGTCAATCCATCTCGTTGAGGGTCTTCCTCTTTTTCACTGACCCTCTACTTTACCAAGCATGATGTCCTTCTCCAGGGACTGGTCCCTCCTGAAAACAATTCCAAAGTACGTGAGATGAAGTCTCATCATTCTCGCTTCCAAGGAGCATTCTGGCTGTACGTCTTCCAAGATAGACTTGTTCCATTCTTCTGGTAGTCCATGGTATATTCAATATTCTTCGCCAACACTATAATTCAAAAGCATTAGTTCTTCTTTGGTCTTCGCTATTCATTGTCCAGCTTTGCATGCATATGAGGTGATTGAAAATATCATGGCTTGGGTCAGGAACACATTGGTACACAAAGTGATATCTTTGCTTTTCAACACTTGAAAGAGGTCTTTTGCAGCAGATTTGCACAATACAATATTTCCTTTGATTTCTTGACTGCTGTTTCCATGGGCATTGATTGTGGATCCAAGTAAAAGGAAATCCTTGACAACTTCAATATTTTCTCCATTTATCCTGATGCTGCTTATTGGCCAAGTTTAGAGAATTTTTGTTTTATGTTGAGGTGGAATCCATACTGATCTTCAATAGCCCTCTTTGCTTTCAGCAAGCAAGGTTGTGTCATTTGCATATCACAGGTTATTAATGAGTCTTCTTCCAAACCTGATGCTGCTCTCTTCTTCATATAGTACAGCTTTTCAGATTATTTGCTCAGCATACAGACTGAATAAGTATGGTGAAAGGATACAACCCTGACACACACCTTCTTGACTTTAAACCACACAGTATTGCCTTGTTTGATTTGAACGACTGCTTCTTGGTCTATGTACAGATTCAGCATAAGCACAATTAAATGTTCTGGAATTCTTATTCTTCAAAATGTTATCTATAATTTAGTATGATCCATACAGTTGAATGCCTTTGCAAAGTCAATAAAACATAGGTAAAAATCTTTCTGGTATTGAATGTTTTTCAGATATCTTTCTGTTGTTTATTTCTAGTTTAATTACATTATTCAGATAAGATGCTGTGCATGATTCTAATTCTTTTGATTCTTAAATATATAGAGACTTTTTTATGGTCCAGGATTTGGTCTAACTTGGCAAGAGTTCTGAGCATACTTAAGAAAAACAAAATAAAAGAAAGTCAAAATCTGCTGTTAGATAGTGTTCTATAAAGGTCAATAACATCAAATTGGTTGATAGTGTTTTTCAAATCCTCCTGAGAGAGGAGTGATTCCTTTTGGTGGGTCTATTTCTTCCTTTAAGGAGTCATAGTGGCACAGGGGTTATGCACTTGGCTGCTGACCAAAGGTTCGTGGTTCGAACCCAACAGTTGCTTCACAGGAGAAAGATGTAGCAGTCTGCTTCTGTAAAGATTACGGCTTTGGAAACCCTATGGGGCAGTTCTACTCTGTCCTATAGGATCGCTATGAGTCAGAATCCACTTGATGGCCATGGGTTTTGTTTTGGTTTGGTTTATTTCTTCCTTTAGTTCTGTTAGTTTGGGCTCCGTATGTTTGAAAGTGAGAGTGCACGCTTAGGATTGTTGTGTCTTCCTAATGAACAGATCCATTTACTATTATGAGATTTTAATAAAGGGTTAATTACAAATATATGGACATTGGGCAAGGGAATCTTAAGGGGTAATAAAGTAACCCAGGGCTTACAACAGTGTCTAGGCCTGAATGCCAAAGGCATAGAGCAGTTACTAGAACCTCCACAGAAATGTCCAGTGAGAGATCCACATTGAGAGGAACAGTGACCTTCAGCCAAGGATCAATGTCAACCTGTGGGAACTCCACAGGGTCAGGCCTGGAGAAATAGATATCCCAAAATCACTTTTCTCCCTCTCTCTGTTTGCTTACAGGATTCTCTTTAGGTGAATAGAATCAGCAGCCATAGGGCAAGGGAATCTGTTAAGTCTTCTATACAAACTACTTCCGGTGCCCAGAACATGGCAGCGAAGAACTGAGAATTAAGAGTGATTTTAAAGGAGCAAATGGGTATTCCATTAAGAATTTACTTCTAAATTACCCTCTTTTGTTACTTTAAAAATAGTTTCTCACTAATATAGATAGCCCTGATATAATATTCTCTATTTAGAATTATTTTATTAGTATAGACTCTCAGATCCCTGGTGGCACAAAAAAAGAAAAATAGTGGGAAGAAGATATATATAATTTAAGGCTTATGGCTGAGTTATTATTTTTTTAATAAAAGATCTGTTGTAATTTATATTTCTACCAGCAAGTTATAGGAGCCTCATTATATCTTCATTAGAAATGTAAATTTTTTGATGTTATTAATTTGTTAGGACAAATTACATTGCAGTGTTTTACTTTGCATTTTTTGACAACAGTTGGGTTTAAGGAAACCCTGGTCGCGTGGCGTAGTGGTTAAGTGCTACGGCTGCTAACCAAAAGGTCAGCAGTTTACATCCACCAGGTGCTCATCGGAAACTCCATGGGGCAGGTCTACTCTGTCACTATAATGCGGAATTGACTCGATGACAATGGGTTTGTTTTTTTTTAATTGAGTTTAAAGGTTTTCCATGTCTGTTAATTATTTCATTTCTCCTTTCTCAATTTTCTCTTCATGTTCTATTATACTTCATGTGGTGCAAAAATGAGTTATGACTGATTCACTATTGTACTTATTTTCATTAATCCAAAGATTGACATGCCATTGGATGTTTCATATCCATAAGTAATCGTCCTTTGAAAAGAAAATTAAAAACCTGACCCTCTTCGCAACCCTTTTTTACTTTATCTTAAGACAGTCATAGTTGGCTTTTGAATGGAAAAACCACAAATATTTCCCATAGACAAAAATGTTTAGTGATGTGCAGAAGACTTTGCCTTGAAACAGTTGGATAAAATTAAAGTCACATTGGGACTGGTTTTTTATCACCCTTTGTTAAAGGCAAAATTCTCAATGGATCCCAAATATTTGCCATTTATTCAATGCATTCTGCATGGCATGGATTTATCTCACCTCACAGGAACTCACTGGCTCATCTGCCTAGGAGTAATTTGATCCTGTGGATATTAATTAACTTGTCTCAGATCTCACAGAAGTATATGTGATGGACCAGTTTTATACACTGATTTGTATATTTATAATATTCAATCTTTCTATTTTACCTTTTTTTTTTAAATTTTGCTTTAGGTGAAAGTTTACAGCTTAAGTTAATTTCTCATACAAAAATTTATACACATATTGTTATGCAACATTAGTTGCAATTCCTGTAATGTGACAGCATACTCCCCCTTTCCACCAGGGTTTCTTACGCCCATTCAACCAGTTCCTGTCCCTTCCTGCCTTCTTATCCTGCCTCTGGACAGGAACCGCCCATTTGGTCTTGTGTATTTGATTGAACTAAGAAGAACACTCTTCACGAGTATTATTTTATGTTTTATAGTCCAGTCTAATCTTTGTCTGAAGAGTGGGCTTCGGAATGGCTTTAATTCTGGGTTAACAGAGTGTCTAGGGGCTGTGACTTCAGGGGTTCCTCCAGTCTCAGTCAGACCATTAATTCTGGTCTTTTTACTAGAATTTGAGTTCTGCTCCTGCATTTTTCTCCTACTTCATCACGGACTTGTTTTGTTCCTTATCAGGGTTGTCATTAATAGTAGCCAGACACCATCTAGTTCTTCTGGTCTCAGGCTGATGGAGTCTCGGTTTATGTGACCCTTTTGTCTCTTGGGCTAATATTTTCCTTGTGTCTTTGGTGTTCTTCATTCTCCTTTGCTTCAAGTGGGACCAACTGCTGCATCTTAGATGGCCACTCCCAAGCTTTTAAGACCCCAGACTCCACTCACCAAAGTAAGATGCAGAATATTTTCTTAATAAACTTTGTTATGCCAATTGACTTAGATGTCCCCTGAAACCATGGTCCCCAGGCCCCAGCCCCAGCTACTC
This sequence comes from Trichechus manatus latirostris, assembly GCF_000243295.1. Lineage (NCBI taxonomy): Eukaryota > Metazoa > Chordata > Mammalia > Sirenia > Trichechidae > Trichechus > Trichechus manatus. The sequence goes on from NW_004443969.1 coordinate 3,020,048, forward strand.
TGTCCCTCGAAGTGTTTGGTTGTATTCAGGAAACTTATTAGCTTTGGCTTTAGTCCAGTTGTGTTGACTTCCCTGTATTGTGTGTTGTCCTTACCTTCACCTAAGATGATTCTTGTCTACTATCTAGTTAGTGAATTCACCTCTCCCTCCCTCCCCAACCTTGTAACCATCAAAGAATGTTTTCTTCTGTGTTTAAACCTTTTCTTGAGTTCTTATAATAGTGGTCTCATACAATATTTGTCCTTTTGCTACTGACTACTTTCATTCAGCATAATGCCCTCCAGCTTCATCCATGTTGTGAGATGTTTCGTGGATTCATCATTGATCTTTATTGTTGCATAGTATTCCATTGTGTGTATGTACTGTTTATCCATTCGTCTGTTGATGGGCGCCTAGGTTGTTTCCATCTTTTTGCTACTGTGAACAGTGCTGCAGTGAAGAAGGGTGTGCATATATCTATTCGCAACCACAGTGTCTTTATTATCATTATTGTTGCTGTTCATATCAATATTGAACAAACTGAATTTGCTTACAATAAACCTCTTTAAGGCTTTATGCTAAAGACTGGGATATAGAAAGAGACATACACTAAAAGAAGTGCCAAACTATTTTCCAACTACACAAAAACCAATGCACATTTAGAAATTTTGTCTTTGTCTATGACAAGCATGAAGTCACCATTTGCTATCTGAAGAGTATTAAATAGTCTTTCTCTGTTCCCCCAAAATGACATTTGTCATTGACATTTACACTGTTATATTAACATCTTCTCTAAGTCAAATCATCTAGCTCAGACTCCTACTTAATCATAAGTATCTGATGCAAGAGACAAAAACACAATAGGATGGTGTGGTATATTATACTGATTAGACCCTTATCCTGGAGTCAGAATGCCTCTTTTGATTCTTGGATTTACTGCCTGTTATTGTGACATTGGCTAAGTTACTTAACCTTGCTATGACTCAGTTTCCTCATCTATAAAATGGAATAATACAATTAACTATCTCAGGCGGTTGCTCTAAGAATTAAATGAAGTCATAAATATAAAGCCTCACAAATAGATTGTAATAGTCTATGTTAACTTATTAGAGCATAAGAGAATTGTTTGAATAAATAAAATAAATAAGTAAAGAAAAAAGAGGGAAAAAGACGGGAGAAAGGAAAACCGGAAGCAGTTTAGCTATTCATTTTTAAAATTAGCTCAACCATATATTTACTTATTCACTCTACCATGACTTCTTAAACACACTGGCCATGTCTTAATATCTATGTAGTCCCAAACTCTGTCACATTGTTTGATAAAGTGCTTAATAAATAGTGGATGCCGAATCAATAAATGAACAAATGAGTGAACATATAAAATTAGAAGGACCTGGATATCTGGAACAAAAAGACAGGAAATATAGAAAAAAATGTATTCTCCATAATTTTCCTAAAAGTCCACAAGAGGCATTGTTCCAAAGGAATGATCTATATAAGTCTCAAGAGAGAAAAAAGCAGAGAACTCAAGGGCCAGTAAACTGAAATAATTCTGAAACAGCCTCATCAATCACTCTTCATTCAATTCAGGCATATAAGACACCATCTGACTAATGAAAGCATGTAAGAAAAACTTGCTTTATGGTTTCTCTTACATACATAAGGTCAAGTTGATGGTGCCTACCCAACTTTGCGCATGCTATAGACTCCTTTGAAGAAGGGTTCTGTAGAGTATAACATTCAGTATACATAATATAATGCCTTATACCGATGGCAACCATAACTACTCTGAGTTGCCTTGCTCGAGTACTCACTTTCTGGGTTGTCCGTGTTATGTAGGCTGACCACTGGGACCCCTGGACCTGGATTTTAAAAATATATGAGGAAACATCTTGAAGAGAGCTAAGTGATAATTACTGGAAAGGCTGCATACCACAGTTTTTTGTAAACAGAAGCATTTCTAAGTTAAAAGATAATGAAACACAAAACCAGATAATTGGTTCACTCCTTTCTATGGATATTTTATCCACAAAATAAGAACATATGAGAAAAAAGCTATTTGCAGAGATTATTGCTAAGACCTCTTTTCCCTCAGAATATCCTATACGTCTACATTTCTGTGGCTTTAGCCAATCTTTCATGACTACTCTATCTCTACTCTTTTCTTGAAGAATCACTGATGTCCAGAAAACTAACTCACGACCTGTGACACCCTTAAGCACTGATCTCAAATCAAATTCTGTTTACTTCTCAGCCAGGAAAGAAAGAATGCCTATATATTAAAAATATTTTATACAAAACATGAGTAAAGCATTTTCAGCTAATTATACTGTTACTTAAAAAAAAAAATTAACCAGAATCTCCAGTTATTTCAAATACACAGGTTAATTAAGATGTTACCTTGAATCTTCAAATACACCAGTTAATTAAGATGTTACCATGTTAACTTGAATCTTCACTTCTCTAACGAACCTTATCTAAAAGTCTAATGGTTTTTCCCCAGTGTGATCATACAAGAAATTCTTTTTGATTTCTTCATTTCAGATATCAAGAGAACAAAAAATGAGTAAAAAGAGCAAGTGCTAGTCAACTCCTCATGGTGTCTTAGAACAGCTTAAGGAACAAAGTACAGCAGTAGTATTCAATGCATCACATTTTAAGAGGTCATGTGAATTCCATTTCATCTCTGAGACTTTATTGCTATAAATATGTCTTAAAGATACCATACAAACAAACATGTAAGACAATAGCATATTGTTCCCAAACAAAATAACTATTTGGAGTCTACATAATAGCTCAGAACTGAAGGGGGCTGGACAAAGGATATTCAGTTTCCTGTAGATTCCAAATATCTTCAAACCAAGCCAATTTTTTTATCAACTGTTGCTTTTCCTAAAGACTAGGTACACTATTTTATGACTGTGGCAAGACTTTGGTCACTTTTCTCTTTCATTATCATTTTTAAAATGTCCATGTTCAAAGACCCCTTATTGATTGTGTGTCCATGTTGACTTACTCCCAGATTCTATTTCTAATTTGTATACCTAAATAAAATTTGTATTTCATCAGATTCATAATTTATACCCTTTTATCAAAAACTGCTATGAATTAAGAATATGAAATTATATTGCTAGCCAGTATAGTTACTAATGATAGTAATAGATACTGGTCAAATAAAATGAGTAAAATACATTTTTCTGAAATTATTTATTATCTTACCTTTACAGAGTAATAAGAAATGTTGATTCATGGGACTAAAACTGGCACTGAAATATGTACATTGTTCTTTCATAAAATTACATGAAATGCATTGACGGTTCAATAATCCTTCAGTAGAAGCACTGGGGAAAGAAAAACAAAGTTAGAAACGCTACCATTCTAGGCACTTTAAAGTGTGTATCCATATTTAAATATTAACACAAACAGAGGAGCTACAACAGTGTTTGCACAGAAGTTCCTTATAAATTTGCATCAAACAAATTGCACCAAACAAACACAAAGTAAATTTCCATTGTTAATATTAAGACATACATTTTCTTCTATGTTATAAAATTAAAATTATGTATATCTGTATATATATACATAAAATTAAATTTAAATTTATATAATTAAAATTAAGTATATATATGTACACATATGGAGCCCTGGTGGTGCAGAAGGAGCCCTGGTGTGATGCAGTGGTTAAAGCATTTGGCTGCTAACGGAAAAGTCAGAGGTTCGAAGCCACCAGTTGCTCCACTGGAGAAAGGTGGGTCACTCACTTCTGTAAACATTTACAGCCTTGGAAACCCTATAGGGCAGTTATACTCTGTCCTTTAGGGTCACTATTAGTCAAAATCAACTGGACACCAACAGGTTTGGTGGTGCAGATGGTTAAGCTCCCTCAGCTGCTAAGCAAAAGGTTGGTGGTTTGAACCCACCAAGATATGGCAGTCTTCTTCCATAAAGATTACAGCCAAGAAAACCCTATAGGGAAGTTCAACGTTGTCACATGGGATCACCATGAGTCGGAAATGACTTAATGTTACCTAACAACAACAACATATCCAAACCCATTACCGTCGAGTCAATTCCAACTCATAGTGACCCTACGGGACAGAGCAGAACTGCCCCATAGAGTTTCCAAGGAGCACCTGGTGGATTCAAACTGCCTACCTTTTGGTTAACAGCTATAGCTCTTAACCACTATACCACCAGGGTTTCCATATATATATATATATATATATATATATATATATATATATTTTCAATGTCCACATGAAGCACTATAACTTATTGTTATGTGATTTTTCTTGATAGATATTTCTTTGCAAAGTCTTAGAAGGAATTGCCCACAGAGACTAGCACTTAGTTGCTGTTGTTGTTAGTTGCTGAGTCGATTCCAACTCATGGTGACCCCATGTGTGCAGGGTAGAACTGCTCCATAGGGTTCTCAAGGCTGTGACTTTTTGGAAGCAGATTTCCAGGCCTGTCATCTGAGATGCCTCTGGGTGAGTTCAAACTACCAACCTTTTGGGTATTAGTAGAGTGCTGAACAGTTTGCACCATCCAGGGATTCCTAGCATAAAGCAGCCATCAATAAATATGTTGGAAGAATGAATAAATGTTCCTACAAGTCACACCAAAAATCAAGCTGATGATTTTCTAAATCTAACACTCTAAACATTAGAATTTGGCATCAGTGCCAAATATTCCCCACTAACTACTTGCTATGTAATTTTTGGTAAAGAAAAGCTATTTTTGTATTTTAATAAATATGATGTTAATGATAATGTATAATTTGAGATACTGGTGAGAGAAAGAGAAAAGTGATCATCATCCTTATTTTTAAAATAATGGTGTTTAAGGTCAAGAGGGCTTGAGATATTTATCCAAGGTTAAATTTTATACATAGAATCATTTAGTTTATAAATGCAGTTGAATGCTAAATTATCTAGACCAATGAATGAAAGCAGTGGTGAAGATATATATTCCCCCAAATTTTGTTTTTGACTGGACAAAAGATTTTTAATTTAATTTTGGAATGAAACATGATTTTGTTCATACTTTATAAATGAATCATTCAAAACCAAACCAGCTGCCATCAAGTCAATTCCAACTCATGCAACCTCATGTGTTGCAGAGTAGAACTGTGCTTCACAGGGTTTTCAATGGCTGTGATCTTTTGAAGTAGATTGCCTGCCCTTTCTTTTGAGGCACTTCTGGATGGATTCAAATCTTAACCCTTTTGGTTAATAACTGAGCAATTAACTGTTTGCACCACCCACAGACTCCTAAATGAATCATACAAAAAAAAAACAAAATAAAACAAAAAAACCAAACTCGTTGCCATCGAGTCGATTCTGACTCATAGTGACCCTACAGGACAGAGTAGAACTGCCCCATAGAGTTTCCGAGGAGCAGCTGGTGGATTTGAACTGTTGACCTTTTAGTCAGCAGCTGTAGCTCTTAACCACCACACACTGTGGTAGAGGTGATAAAAAGATAAAAGCAAATTATGCATAAATAAGAGCATGTAAGAGAATTAGGGGGAGTTAGCTGACTTTAAAAATGCATTTTTACTCATAAGTTAGACTACTGAAATTGATGAGATAAGAAGACAAAAATTTTGAGACCAAAGAAAAAGTAGCACTGAATATAGTTATAGTTCTGATTCTGCAGGGGGGTATAATGCCATACATTAAGTCAGCCCATAATAATTTTTATGGCCTGGCCAACACAATGATGGAGCTTTTTGCGTCAAACACTAATATTATCTTACAGTCAAGCCAAATGGCATTTGATGAGCTATTAAGGGGAAATTTACTGATACTACATTTTCTTTATAACACAGCCTGCTACTCTTGTATAGGTCATAGATATCTTGACTGTTCCGCCTCAGTCACTATGCAGATAAGACAAGCATACAAATTTCAGAAGTCATTTTGATTCAAATCACATCTTAGGCTAATAAGAGGAGAGACTGAGGCAGTTCCATTGGCTGATCTTCACCAAGACTAATCTTCTCACACTGTCATCTTTCTTTAAGAGTTTTCTAAAATGAGAGGAATGAGACATCGATCAAGTACTTCTATGTCTCTAAGGTACTGTCCATGGTCACCTATATCAATCATAAACTATATATTTCAAGAAAGAAGCTTCAAGTTACTACAAAGAAAAAGTGGCCTGTACTTTAATCAAGTTTTCATAATCAAAATTAGGTTACTCTCTCTAAGTAAATGGTTCTTCTTCCTATAGAAGTCATTAGAATTGGGAACATGAATTCCAGAAAAACCAAGGGAAAAAAACCAAAAACATGAAAATGATATGGTGATTTTAAAAAAAAAACAAAAAAACCATTGTTGTGGAGTTGATTCCAACTCACAGTGACCCTATTATAGGACAGAGTAGAACTGCCCGTTTCCAAGGAGTGGCTGGTAGATTCAAACTACCAACCTTTTGGTTAGCAGCCATAGCTCTTAACCACCACACACTGTGGTAGAGGTGATGAAAAGATTAAAGCAAATTATGCATAAATAAGAGCATGAGAGAATTAGGGGGAGTTAGCTGACTTTAAAAATGCATTTTTACTCTCCAACGAAAGCCTAGGTTACTTGGTAAGAATCAATGGTGACACTTCTTCAGACATGAATTTCCACTGAGAACATGCTACAGCAGTTTTGACACTTCAAAAATAGAACTGTAAAATGGAAATTAGAAAGCATCTATAAAGTCTAGAATTAATAGGTTGTTTTCCAGACATTAAAAAAAAAGGTCCTAGTGAAAGTTTTCTGAGTAAGGATTCATTTTAATACTAAATGGATGTGATCTTCTGCCCCTATTATGAATATAGTGTTGCATTTAGGAACATCAGGCAGATGTAAATATTCCCCAAACACTGCTTTATTTTAGTAAGCAACAAGCATTCCTGGCTTAAAGAGGGATGCCTCCTCCCACAATAATCTCAAAGGATTTTATAAAATATGGAAAAAGGGAAAGCTTCCACTTAATACACTCTACTAAGTGTTCACAATGGCCTTATGGTGTTCAGGAATAAATTACATGAGCGCCACATTAATGCACTGAAAATTCAAAATGAGGCTTAGCAGAAGAGGAGGTCACTGGGGAAAATACATATCTGCTGTGATGTGGGACCTGCAAGTCACGCACACATGAAAGTCACACACTCATAAAGAAGACATTTTGAGACTGCAATAGAAGATGAATGAGAAAATGGAGCAGCAGGGGAGAAAGCTACATCCATTCAGGCTGCAGCCCTTTAGGCTTACAAAGGTCCAGAGCCAGGAGACAGCACCAAGAGTATGCGGCTTTGTCATACAGCGTTGGCTTTCCCTTAGGCATGTTGAAAATGCAACTTCAGATCGTTCCTCCCTTCATTTGGCCTTGTGGATGGCCAAGGAGAAACCGACCTGTGGAGGGGGAGCCTTGCACACTGCTTACCTGTACAGCTGCCTTCCTCTGGGAGAAGACTCTGTGCTCAGAAAGTAACTGCCCAAAAGAAAACAGCACACACATCAGGCACACATCTGATTTTCCTAAGCTGAGCTTTTAAATTGAATTCTCAGAACTGTCAAGGAACAGGTGAGGGCTCTTCTGCTGTTCAACAATAAGGCTTTGATCCATTTGAAAATCTTTTTTTTTTTCCCTTTATAATAAAATCATCCCACTTTTCCTGATCTCTCTCAATCTTTTCTTCTCCCTTATGCTAAGGAAAAGATTATTATTTACATGCTATATTCTCTTGACTAGGACCACGGTAAGCAAAACATAATTTTGGTAGAAAAGATGTCATTTTGACTTCTAGAGCCTGACTAGAGAACCCAATAACGCTCACATTTTTTGAGTGTTTTCATCATATGCCAAGATCTTTATAACTTCCCAGTTTCCTGATGTCAGATGCCGCACGGTAATTTGCTCACTTTTACTCTGCAAAGAGATAGAAAGCAGTGATTTTCTTTTTATTTAACCAGATCTAGCAAACTTTAAGCACTGACTGCCTGTAACTTCTATTTCTTTAACTCTTGGCTAGCATTCAGTTTATCATTTGAAATCTCAAGAATGAGCCCACATCTCATTGTTTGCTGAATCATTTAAAGGTAAGTTACAAACATCAGAATATTTCAGCCTTAATTCCTTAAGAACCCGTCTCTCAAGATGAAAAAATATTATACTATATAAGCATATCCTATATTACATCTATAAAAAATAACATTAATTCAATATCCTCTAAAAACAGTCAATATTAAAATTTCCTCAACTGCCCCAAATAATTACCTATACCTCTATAAGTTTGCTTATATATAATACATGACCACACAATCAAGGTTGACATATTACATTTGGTTACTATTGGTTCAGTCTTTTAAAGTAAAACTATCATCCTATCTTTTCTGTTTTTCACAACACTGACTGTGTTTTAAGGCTCTTGGCCAAATTGTCTTATAGAACTTTTGACATTTTGGGTTTATCTGGTTTTCTCATGATTTAATTTAGACTAAACATTTTTGACAAGAATACTATGTAGGTGATATTAGTTACCTCTCCTGCTTCATAGTAGAAGGTGCCTCATTACAAGTTTCCCACATATGAGAATATGCTGTATGAGTGGAAACTGCCAGATCTATTCACTGTAAAAGCACATTTTGCCTTGTAATTAAAAGTGGGGTAATACTTGCACATTATGTGAATAACCTTTTCCCAATCAACTTTTCATTCAGTAATTGTGAACATCCATTATGATTTCAAAGTGAGTTTCTAATCTGAACATTCCTTCTGTATTTATTAAATGGTATTCTGTGAAGAGCTTTCCCTACTTTTTCCTCTTATATGAGCTTAATCTCTATCTCCCTCTTCTCCTCACATTACTAAAAATTCAAACTTTTTTAAATTGTAATATGTTAATATCCCATTACTGTTGTTACTCTTTATGATGCTGAAATTTTCAAAATGTCCTAACTAGTGGGAACCCCTCATGCCAACCACTCTATTCTTTGGACATCATTACATTAGTCTTTAAGCACTTCCTTGATATCTGCACAATAAGATCTTCCAAGATCATTTTACTTTCTCTGTTCCATATCTGCAATCAGTCATTTCTCCAAGGAGATTCAGTTCCTTCCAGTGGATTGTGCTATTTAGATACCAAGATCTGAGGTTAGGTGTTCTCATTGCTATTGGGACACTACAACTTCCAGGCCCTTTGATGACATCAATCCATCCATCAATCAATTTAAGAGAAGGATGGATAGAGACATTTCCTTATGTTCGCTCTTTTTTTGCATATGTAGATATGTATATGTGTGTGTAGGTATGCATATGTGTTCACAGTGATAGTCTAATTAAAATTCTTACTAGTTTAATTTATATTAAGTTTATTTGCTTCTCTTAGGACTTAAATTTAGGGTTTGATTTTTATTCTTCTTAATTTTTGTTTTAAAATACACTTATGGTTTTAATATATACATTGGATAAAGTATTTTACTGAGAAGTCTTTTCATCTCTCTACCCATTCTCAGTAATCACATGTAGAATGTATTTCATTAGCTTCTTATTTATCTTTCCTTTTGTTTTGAAAAAAACACACGAAATAAATTAATAACTGTGATTATAAATGTAACCTTAAATTCACATAAACATATAAATTAGAGACAATATGGGACTTATTCCATATCCATTCTCAGAGATTTTCTTTCATCCTTTTTATTCCTACATATTTCTCCATAGTGCAGAAGTACCATAATTCATTCAAATAACTTTGAATGATGCATATCTCAAATAATGCTGCAATGATTAACTCTCTGTGTATGTATGTGTATGTTGTTGTTGTTAGGTGCCATCGAGTCGGTTCCAACTCACAGCGACCCTACGTACAACAGGATGAAAACACTGCCCAGTCCTTTGCCATCCTCACAATCACTGTTATGCTTGAGCCCATTGTTGCAGCCACTGTGTCAATCCATCTTGTTGAGGGTCTTCCTCTTTGTTACTGACCCTCTACTTTACCAAGAATGATGTCCTTCTCTAGGGACTGATCCCTCCTAATAACATGTCGAAAGTATGCCCAGCTTTCGCATGCATATGAGGTGATTGCAAACACCATGGCTTGGGTCAGGCACACCTTAGTCTTCAAGGTGACATTTTTGCTTTTTAACACTTTAAAGAGGTCTTTTTCAGCAGATTTGCCCAATGCAACATGTCTTTTGATTTCTTGACTGCTGCTGCCATGGGTGTTAATAGTGTATATATATGTATTAAATATGT
>NW_004443969.1:3030386-3040565 GCF_000243295.1 Trichechus manatus latirostris
TCATTGTCCAGCTTTCACATGCATATGAAGCGACTGAAAACACCAGGGCTTGGGTCAGGCGCACCTTAGTCCTTAACACTTTAAAGAGATATTTTGCAGCAGATTTGCCCGATGCAAAGCATCAATGAATAAGGAAGACCAAAGAAGAACTGATGTGTTTGAATTATGGTATTGGCTAAGAATATCAAATATACCATGGACTGTCAGAAGAACGAACAAATCTGTCTTGGAAGAAGTACAACCAGAATTTTTCTTAGAAGCAAGGATGGTGAGACTACATCTCACATACTTTGGACATGTTATCAGGAGGGATCAGTCCCTGGAGAAGGATATCATGCTTGGTAAAGTAGAGGGTCAGCAAAAAAGAGGAAGACTCTCTACAAGATGGATTGTCACGGTGGGCTCAAGCATAACAACGATTGTAAGGATGGCGCAGGACCAAGCAGTGTTTCATTCTGTTGTACACAGGGTCACTATGAGTCGGAGCTGATTCGAGGGCACCTAACAGCAACAGCATATTGATATGTAATATGTAGGAGTGTATCTTCAGGATAGTTTCGACAGTAAGGGTAGTATTTTCTGCACATCCACCAGCAATGCAGAATGTCTATGTTCCGATTGATTTGTTAAAGTGGTCTTTGTTCCATTGTTCAGCGTTTGAATGTTGGCCAATCTGACAGGTGGGAAATGGTGGTAAGCTGAAGACTGTGATGTGCTGACCAGAATCCCCTTCTGGAATGAAGGACCATTCCCCCAGCTGCTGTAAGTGCTACTGGAAGAAGGCTCTCAGCTGTCCATTTTCTTTGGGGATTGCCTTGACTGAAGGAAACTGCCTCATCCAAAATCACACCTCTTTTCAAGGGCAGCCCTCATCCATGGGCAGCCTGAACAAGGTTGGAGGATAGAAGCTCAGCCCTCTTGCCTTAACTTGACACTACTTTGGAGGGCCATCCCAGTCCAGAACTCCCAGTGGGATGACCTAAGGCCTTCATTCTGATGGTACCACAGCTCAAATTCTTCTGCCTAAACTTGTTTCTTTCCCCTCCTTTCCACGATTATCAATCCCTTCTCTAATAACTGTCCTGCAGGTAAATTTTCGTCTCAGAGTTGGCTTCATGAGGAACTCAAATTGTGACAGATAGCCTGATGTAGTTTTAATTTGCATTTTTGATGAGAAAAGTTGAGTACTTGTTCTATACATACACCCACACACACATCCACTTGCATAATCTTTTTAACGTGACTGTTTCACGTTAGCCTATTTTATCTATCAGTGTTTTTTTAAGAGATTTTTTATGTGCATTAGAGCATCTACACATTAATATGAAACATACGCTGCAAATATTTTCTCCTAGGTTGTCATTTTGACATTTCTTATACTATTTTCCACAAAAAATTGTTTTCTAATCTTTATGTAATCAAAGAATTTGCCCATATTTTCTCTGAGTACATGTATAGCCTTATTTATTACTATTGGATCTCTGGTCATTTTACAGTTAGTGTTGTAGTATGGAATTAATTTTATTAGTTCCTAATGGATATTTAGTTTTCTCAAAATCATTTTATAAAAATGTTCATTTTTTTCTTCAGTGATCTGATATGCCATCTTTATCATATATTAAATTTCTATATGTACCTGAGCTTATTACTGTATTTTCTATATTATTTCATAAGTCTTTATTTATTCATATCCCAATACCACTCAATTTTAGCTATATATTTTCTAATATCTATATTAGTTTTAATGTCTGTTAAGACTAGTCCCTTCTCATTGTCCTTTTTCAGGCTTTCCTTAGATATTGCCACGTTTATTTTTCCATATGAACTTAAAAATAAGCATATCTACATCAATGAATAAAAATATTTTGGAAATTTTTATTGAGATATTATGTTTAGATATTAACTTGTGGATAAACAATATCTTTATGATCTTCAGTCATTTTAGCCAAGAAAAGGGACGTTTTCTCCATTTGTTCAAGTCTACTTCGATGTATTTCATGTAGGTTTTAATGATGTCCTCATATAGATTTCTTCATATAGATTTGTACATTTCATTTCGTATTTATTTTCTTTTCATATTTATATCTAAGTATTTTATATGTTTTGCTGTTGCATTATAATTTCTCTTCCATTATAATTCCCAATTGGTTATTGCTTGCTTGCGTATATAGTGGCTACTGAATTTTATATCACTGAATATTTTTCCAAATCTTATGTCTCTACTTGTGTGTTCTTGTCTGATTTGCATTAGCTAACACTTCCAAGAGAATATCAAATAGCATTCATCCTTTCCTTGTTCCTAACATTAATTGGAATGTTGCTGATGTATCTCTATTATATAAGTTGTTGGCTTTTGGGCTGAAATATAAATGTTTTCATCTGTCAATTATGTGTCAATTCCTATATTTGTAACTATTACATCTTCCTTGCGGTTTGTGGCTTTCATAATTATAAAGTGTTCTCTTTTGGCCTCCTTTAATGCTTTGGGATCTGAAAACTTTCTTGTTTTGTATCAGGATTTTAGTCTTCCTGGAACGTTTGTTTTAGAAGTGTATTTTGTATGAATGGGTGAAATAGATTTTGCTTCATGAGCCAGTCTAAAGTATCTTGTTTCTTCTTTGAATAGTAAGCTAATTTACACTTATTTATATAATTAATTAACTGATGTCTTTTTAAAAACTCTACCTTATTTTTGCATATGCATTATATAAATTATTTAAATCATATTTTCCCCTAAGCAGCTTTTCTATAATTAGGAGTCTAGTGTTAGGTTTGTATTTTTGTTTTGCAAATTATCACCATATTAATAACTTTAGTAATGATCTTACTACTCCCTAATGTTTTTAAACTTAGTTTTTTAAAAATAATTTGTTTTGTCAGTCTTAAATAATATTCTTTGACTTCATCTGTGCAGTAATACATATGCACATTTTACCTTTTTCTTTCTCTTTTTCTTCTACTCTTACTAAGACTCCACTACATTGTCAGACTATACACTTACATAGTACTACTCTATGCTTATTTTCACATTTGGTTTAGTTTTCAGATTCAGATCTTTGGAAGTATCTGCTCATCTTGTAGTTCTACCAGGAAGGGATCATGAGTAGAGTATTTCCTGAGTTGACTATTTAAAATTATTTTTTTTAATAATTTGATTTTCAAAGGGCAGCTTGTATGGATAGAACATACTTGACTCACACTTTATTATCTTGAAAATGTTGCTCACCTGTTTTCCTGATCTGCATGTTGCTATCAGGATGTCAGATGACAACCTGATTTTCTTTCCACTATAAGAGAGTTCGTCTTTTTACCAGACAGTTTTTTTGTTTTTCTTTGAAGTCTAGCAGTTTTACAAGGATCCATAATGAAATTGGCAGCCAATTTCCCTAGATGTACAATGGGAATATATATTCCTTATTTTATAGACAGAGGTCTTTGGTTTGCAGAATGTTTTTCCTGTTCTTGTTGGATTATGTTTTTAAATGTCACCTCTCTATCACTGTTTTTTCTCTTTAAGAACTCCAAGTAAGTATCAGTTGGATTTTATTTCCTATCTTACATAACCACATCTCTCTGATACTTTTTACTTATTTTTCATTTTACTGTCTAGTTTTCCTCTCCTTAATGCTCTTTACCATGTTTTCAGGAATATCTATTTACCCTTGGTCACTTTTTAATTATATCTATTAGTATGTTGTACTGTATTTCAATTTCTTCCACTAATGTCATTCTAAGTTTTTAAATTTCTCAGTTGAGGTATAATTTCTTATTTGAAAATATTTATTATATTTAATTTATTTTAGAGTATTGTTTTACAGTGTTGCTCTGCTTCATAGTTTTTTTGGGGGGTTATCAAATGAAAATGTTTTACTCTTATTTTCTGTTTTCTTTGTATAGTAACTTTGTATGGCTATTGGCAGCCACAATTTGTTCTTTTGAAATATCTTGGGTTTTCCAGGACATATATCCATAAGGCTGGTGAAGGGTTAGGTAACTTACTAGGTTTCTATTACTGGTACCTGAAGGAGTGGCTCCTTTATTAGGCAGTAACATTAGAAATGGATATGTGCAGTCTGATTTCTAATAAACTTTCTTTTCCCTGTAGGATCCTTAATTTCTATCATTTGATTCCATCCTCTCCTTCACCACTAACATTACAAGAGAAAATGCCTCTCCCTGTCAAGTTCCTTCCAGCTCCATTTTAAGTCCTAATTCTTCAAAACTACCATCTCTAGTTTTGTGCATATTCTAGCTACTTCCTTTTGATTTCCCATCATTTCCTCACTGATCTGCACTCTGCACTCTGTCATAAATCTGGTTTCCATTTATGCATAGATCTTTATCTAGATGTTCTGCTCCCATCTATTGCCCTTTTTGGCAACTGTGGCATAAATTTCATACTGTTTTAATTATTTTAGATTTTTAGTAAGTTTTTATACCTGAAAAGACAAATCTCCTTCCTTATTCTTCTTCAGGAATCTGTTATTCTTTGTCCTTTGCTCTTTCACATGACTTTGAGGATTAATTTGTCAAATTGGAAACACACACACACATCAGTATTTTGGAAGGAATTACATTTAGAGTTGATATCTTTACCATACTGAGTTTTTCTAACCATACCATGGTATTTTCTCTCCATCGTAAAAGCTACTTGAATATATTTAGTTATAAATTTATGTTTTTCACTAGAGAGATGCCATATTTATCACATACATATTCTTAGGCACTTACATTTTCGTTGTTGCTATTGCAGCATACTTTTGGAGCAGAAACTAAGAGTATTTTATATTCTACTATTTGAGTGTAGTAGTAGAATCTTCCTTTGAACAATTTTCAGTGTCTTATTGGTACACATCTCAATCTCAGCATCTCTCTAAATAGTCCATTCCTTGTTAACAGGAGCTCTGTAGCCTATAAACTGATTAAAGTCCACAACAAGCATGTGATTTCTGTATTTCAAGTGCTTTTCCCAGTGTCTTATCCATCACAGCGCTTTTTAAGTATTTGATGAATTAAAGTACAAATGCAAAGATGAAAGCAAATTTCTGAGATTTGACACAGGCACAATCAAACAAAGGTGGACATGGAGCTCTGAAGTCAGACATTTTACTGTTAAATTCCACAGGAAAATGTCCCAGTAGATGAGTTCCTTAATCATTTCCAGGCCCTAATGTTTTTTCTACATTTTATTTATTTTGTTGTTGTTGTTGAGAATACATACAACGAAGCATATACCAATTCAACAGTTTCTACATGTACAATTTAGTGACATTAATTACATTCTTTGAGTTGTGCAATGATTCTCACCCTCCTTTTTTGTGTTGTTCCTCCCTCACTAACACAAAAACACTGCCCCTAAGTTTCCTCTCTAATATTTTGAGTTGCTGTTGTCACTTTCATCCCATATAAATAGTTCTTAAGAGAGCATAATGCTCTAGGCAGACCTTTTTAATAGTCAAGCTAAACTATTATTTGATTTTAAGAAGACTTCAGGGGATATTTTAGGTTTAAGGTTTAAAGATTATCTCAGGACAATAGTTTCAAGGGTTCATCCACCCTTCATGGCTCCAGAAAGTCTGGAGTCTATGAGAATTTGAAATTTTTTACTGCATTTTCCCCCTTTTGATCAGGATTCTTCTATGGAATCTTTGATCAAAATGTTCAGTGATGGTAGCCAGGCACCACCCAGTTCTTCTGGTCTCATGGCAAAGGAGGCAACTGTTCATGGAGGCAATTAGACACACCTTCCATTTCCTCCTCCTGTTCCTGAGTTGCCTTCTTCATCTGTTGCTCCAAGTGAATACAGACCAATTGTGCTTTGGATGGTCACTTGCAAACTTTTAAGACCCCAGGTACTACACAATGAACTAGGAGATAGAACAGAAGAACTAAACACTTTATTAGGCCAATTAACTGGGATGTCCCATGAAACCATAACCTAAACCTCCAAATCAAGAAACCAAATCTCATGAGGTGTTTGGTTGTACATAAACTGCCTTGGCAGCTATTCTTTTTTTTTTTTTTTTTTTGATCATGGTTGTAAATATATCTATCACACAACTTTTGCCAATTCAACTTTTTATAGGTGTACAACTTACTGACAGCAATTATAATAATTAGCCGTGCAACTCTACCCTTAATCAGTGAGATTTTTCCTTCACTGCAGGCCCTGATTTTAAGGAAACAAGGGGCAAGATTTCCATGTATCTTTGGTGACCAATTTCAGGAAGAAAAAAAAAAGAAAAAAAATCTCAAAAATTTAAAAATTAAGGAAATTTTATTCAATATCTGTAAATATCTGGAGATGCATTTGGTTCACAGATTTCTTAGTTGATTTTTTCCTGTTTTTCAGGGAATTCTGGGCTGTGTGTATGTGTGTGTGTATTTTAAGGTCAGAAGTGTGGCCACCTTAAAAGTGGTCAGGAGCAAACAGTCAATGCTTTGAAAGCTATTTGAAAACACTGTACACAAGAATAAAAATTGTACACTATACACCTCAATGATCTCTCCAGGATCAAAGTCTGATTCTTCTAAACTTTGATCAAAAGATATCTTGTTGGAAGTCATAACAGCAACTTCACAACCTTTGGGTTTCACTTTAAACATCTGTGATTGTCTTGTTTGTTTTATATCTACTTGGGCAAATTGGACCTGGGGATAAGGTGAAACTTCCTTTCAAATATAATAGCATAGAAAAACACTTATACTTATAAGAGTCTTAATATATTTCCCAATAATATATACCTGATTATATCACAGCAGCAAGCAGATTAAATTTGAATTGAATTCTAGGTAAATAAAACCAATACCAAGCAGAATACAGACGCTAAGAATACAATACGTTAATAATAAACATCAGACTTCATTTGTCTTCACAAAGGAGTGGTTGTACTTAAGGTAGTCTTCCATCCACCTTCAGAAGGACTACAATCTCAGTATAGACAGTTTAACAAAGCAGGGAAGACTAGG
The DNA here is from genome assembly GCF_000243295.1 of Trichechus manatus latirostris. Lineage (NCBI taxonomy): Eukaryota > Metazoa > Chordata > Mammalia > Sirenia > Trichechidae > Trichechus > Trichechus manatus. The sequence continues at coordinate 3,037,356 of NW_004443969.1, forward strand.
CATTTTTACTCCAGAGTAACAATTCTTTCCTTCCACGCATCTATTCTCTGTACTACATTAACTTGGTAGAACAGAAACACTAATTACAGATATGAAACCACAGTGGACTTTCAACAAGGGCAACATGGAAATATACTTTAAATTGAACTTATATATCAATTTTATTTTTAGAATAGAAAACAATAAAACTAGTCATTTCATTTGTTATCAATATAGGACTAAAAATCTGGGATGCAGATAAAGTGTTGCTATTTGGGACTTTAGACGTCAGACACCTTTCCTTGAATTGACGGAGTTATATTTTATTCAATGAGGTTAAATCTTAAATTATATTTCTGTTTATAAGTTGAAAATACATTAGTATCAGTAAAAGTTTAGTGACATACGTGCTTTTTACTGAGTTACACTGTTCATTCAAATTTCTTTTATTAAATTCTGTTTGACTTTTGCACCTTCTAAATAAGGAAAATGCTGTAGCGCTTTAAAAAAAAAATTGTTTTAATTTACAGTCAATTCATCACATGAGGTGAGCTAATTGTTTTCAGACAATGACCTAATCAGATATAGCAGTGAAATTTAATGAAACATTTTATTGGGTTGATTAGGTGATAGAATTGTGGATTGGGGGCATGCTATTTTCTACAGTATTTATAATGAATAATGACATTTAAAATTGTTCCAAGTGAAATCATCAGCTCTCATGAGCAGAACTTCTTGTTGGTGGATAGAGACGGTAAATGGATTCACCAACGTATAAATTTTCATTTAACACAATTTTGGAAGCTGTCAGGGCAATTGCTTATTCTCACGAATCTGAACCACTTAACACGATTGAAACTCTGCTTGCCCCATATTTAAAAGAGAAAGGTGGCCATGCCTTTGACAAAAAACCTTTTCTTAAATGTCGTTTGAATTAGCAGAATGTTAAATTTCCAGAAATGGGAGTTCAAACGTTAGAATTCTAAATAAGGAAGGCTTGAATGCTATTTTTGAGGGAAACACGGGATGTGATCAAAGTTTAATGGTTTGAGATAAAACAAGCTTTACACCAGTGTTTGGTTTGGGAAGCACATAAACTGAAATTAATACTGCACACTGCACACTCCACTCAGAATAATTATCTTAGACATACAGATTTATCCATAATGGGATATGTAAAAGTACAGAAAATGCTCATGAATCTGTTTCCACATATTCATAATGAAAGTAAACTGGCCATATGTATATAAAGCTGTAGAAATATATTAGTTCTGATTCAGGAATTCCAGTACTATCAATCAATACTAAATAACTAATCCATAATATAAATAAGTTTTATGCACAGTCCCATTTATAATTACAATAAATTGCCACTAAGGTAATATTGCACCATAATGGTTAACTATGCAGGTCCAGTCAACTAAATATGAATCTTGTAAAGAACTGTTTCACAAAATGATATAGCAGCATGAAAAAGGTATGCGTCATAAAATTAAAAAAATCAGGATGCAATACTGTAATTTCCGCATAATTACAGTCATGTTTAAAAGGAGAAAACTGGAGGAAACACATGAATTTTCTATTTTGGGGGAATTTTTTTAACAAGCATCATACTTGTAAATGGGGGGGGAACCTAAAATATTTGTAATGACAATCTTTACTCTCCATAATGAAAATAGCCTTTACCACTTCACCAAAGAAGACATTCAGGTGGCTAACAGACACATGAAGAAATGCTCACAATCATTAGCCATTATATAAATGCAAATCAAAACTACAATGAGATACCATCTCACCCCAACAAGGCTAGCATTAATCCAAAAAATACAAATTAATAAATGTTGGAGAGGTTGTGGGAGACTGGAACACTTATACGCTGTTGGCAGGAATGTAAAATGGTACAACCATTTTGGAAATCGATTTGGAACTTTCTTAAAAAGCTAGAAATAGAAGTACCATTTGATCCAACCATCCCACTCTTTGGAATATATCCTAGAGAAATAAGAGCCATCACACAAATAGATATATGCACACCCATGTTCATTGCAGCACTGCTCATGACAGCAAAAAGATGGAAACAATCTAGGTGCCCATCAGCAGATGAATGGATAAACAAATTATGGTATATCCACACAATGGAATACTACACAATGATAAAGAACAATGATGAATCTGTGAAACATAACATGAAGGAATCTGGAGGGCATTATGCTGAGAGAATTTAGTCAGTCACAGAAGGACAAATATTGTATAAGACAACTATTATAAGAACCCAAGAAAAGGTTTAAACACAGAAGAAAACATTCTTTAATGGTAATGAGGGTGTGGAGGGAGGTAGAGGATTATTCACTAACTAAATAGTAGACAAGAATTATCTTAGGTGAAGGGAACAACAGCATACACTACAGGGGAATTTAGCACAGCAGGACTAAACCAAAGCTAAGAAGTTTCCTGAATACAACCAAACACTTTGAGGGACAGAGTAGCGGGGATGGGGGGTCTGGGGACCATGCTTTCAGGGGACATCTAGGTCAATTGGCATAACAAAGTTTATTAAGAAAATGTTCTCTATCCTACTTTGGTGAGTGGCATCTGGGGTCTTAAAAGCTAGCAAGCGACCATCTAAGATGCATCAATCGGTCCAACCTACCTGGAGTAAAGGAGAATGACGAACACCAAAGACACAAGGAAAGTATTAGCCAAAGAGACAGAAAGGGCCACATAAACCAGAGACTTCATCATCCTGAGACCAGAAGAACTAGATGGTGCCCAGCTACCACCAATGACTGCCCAGACAGGGAACACAACAGAGAGTTCCTGACGGAGCAGGAGAAAAGTGGAGTGCAGAACTCAAATTCTAGTAAAAAGACCAGACTTGGGCAAAATGGCACTCTAGGCAGAAGCACCACGCCGTCCCTCCACAGCAAAGATCCAAAAAACTAAGCTGAACAGAGAATACTGCAACAATCCTGAAACCCTAAAACACCAAATGAAGAGATAAAGAACTCAGCCAAGCACCAAATGGGAGTGAGAAAACTGACAGAGAATGGAGAGCGAGGAGAGATTCATGCAGAGGTCCCCTACCAGCTAACATAGCGCGGATCCACCATCTTGGACTCCTATCGGAGACCAGCAAATGGGGGTACGAGAAAGCAGCCTCACGGAACATCCAGCAGGAGACAAAACAGCCAGTAATTTGCGGTGAGCGCTTTCCCACCCCCCACCCCTCTT
>NW_004443969.1:3047663-3070248 GCF_000243295.1 Trichechus manatus latirostris
AGCACAATTGGAAGAGCGTAGTCAATGTCACTGAACTGTGTATTTGGAAATTTTTGAAACGGTGTATCTTTGGCCATGTGTATTTTCACCAAAAAAAAAAAAAAGGTTGAGAATTTAGAGGGTTAATATGTTGTGGGGTTGTTAACCAATGTCATAAAACAACATGTGTACTACTGTTTCATGAGAAACTATTTCTTCCGTAAGCCTTTACCTGAAGTACAATAAAATATTAAAAAAAAAAAAAAGACCAGACTCAATGGTCTGACACTGGGGGAACCCCAGAAAGCATGGACCCTGGATTCTCTGTCAACCCAGAACTGAAATAATTCCTGAGGCCAACTCTTCAGATAAAGATTAGACTGGACTATGGGACATAAAAGATACTCGTGAAGAGTGTGCTTTGTAGCTCAAGCAGATACATGAGACTGAATGGGCAGCTCCTGTCTGGAGGTGAGATGAGAAGGCAGAGAGGGTCAGGAGCTGGTTGAATGTACATGGGAAATCAGGGGTGGAAAGGAGGAGTGTGTTGTCACAGTATAGGAAGAGCAATTAGGGTCACATAACAATGTATGTATAAATTTTTGTATGAGAGACTAACTTGAATTGTAATCTTTCACTTAAAATACAATAAAAAATAAGTAAAGAAAGAAAGAAAATAGCCTTTACGTATTGATTTTGTAGCTTGGTCTCTACTTAATGGTTTTTATCTGTCTACAGATTATATGAGAGAGAAAAATAGTTGCAAAAATTTATTAATTTCTTTAGTAAGCCTACTTCAAATAAATAAATACTTTCAGTAAATTGCAAAGCTTTCAGGTATAGCTAAGTGTCAAGTACTAAAAAGGTGGCTTTCCTAACTGTGGGCTGCCAAGCCTTATGTTCTTGTCATTTCTCACCTCTCTGGGCATGTAAGTTTTCAGTGGAATACTCTAGAATGACACGAGAAGGAAGAATGGATTAAAACATCATCATTGTTGGCATGCATTAGGGGTTAGACTATAAATTAGTATAGTAGTTTTAGAGAGTCAATTTAGTACTATGTATCAAAAAACTAAACACATATATAAATAAAATTGGCATTGGTGTATTTTGATATGTAGAAATTTATTTTATGGAAATTATCATAAATAACAACTAGTATTTAATTATAAGAATGTTTATCTCAAAATCATTTATAATATTGAAAAGTAGAAATAACCTTAATGATGAATAAAATCATATTATTTAAATACATTTTAGTATGTCTACTTGATGGAATGTAAAATAGCTATTAAAATCACATATAAGAATAATAGTAAGTATTAAGACTACTAATAAATGAAATGAGAAAATTCTCCCAAGCTAGTCCTTAAATATTATATATATAGTATGTGGGTGTGAAATATATATTATTACAGTTTGATTGCAATCTGTAGGAGAAAATTTTATGTTTTTAATGTAAAATGGAATTAGAACTATATATACCAATTGATTAACAGTGTGAGAATGTGGGATGATGAGATTATGGGTGATTTTCTATATTCCATTATTCTGTTTAGAATTTCCTACATTTTCTGTACTGTATATATAAACCAAACACTCATACACACACACACACACACACACACACACACACAGACACACACAGCTGTTGCCATCAGATCGATTACGACCCATAGTGACGCTATAGTATAGAGCAGAACTGCCTGATAGGGTTTCCAAGTAGCAGCTTGTGGATTCGAACTGCCAACCTTTTGGTTAGCAGCCATATCACTTAACCACTGCGCCACCAGGGCTCCACTGTATATAGCAATCATAAAAGATTAATAAAAGAATTAGTTTTTATGTTAGATATTATATTAAGGCAAGGGGATCCAAACTACTTACTAAAATTGTGTGTGTGTGTGTGTGAGTGTGTGTATGCGTATGTGTGTTTATTTAGGTTTAATAGTATTTACCTAAGCACTGACCTCTAACTGACTAACAAAGCAGATTAATTTTAGCTACATTGCCAAATGTGCATAAAAAACCATGCAATCCTATTCACTTCTCAGTGAGGCAAACTACAAACTCCCTGAACTGCAACCACAATAGATACAAATGTTTTCTACTTCAATGAAAGCTTTGTTATAATCTCTATATAGAGAAGGAAAAAGTAGATACATATGCTCTATGAAGTTGGTCTTCTGAACATTTCATAAATAATGAATTAGACTGTATGTCAGACTCTTTTGACTAGGGGACAGAGAATAAACCAAAAAAACAAACAAACAAACCTGTTGCCACAGAGTTGACTGTGACTCCCTATAGGACATAGTAGAAATGTCCCACAGGGTTTCCAAGGAGTGGCTGGTGGATTTGAACTGTCTACCTTTTGGTCAGCAGCCGAGTTCTTAACCACTGCACCACCAGGGCTCCAAATGTTATAAAGAAACTTTGTGACATGCATAAATATCTCAATTCACACATGCCGGCTTCACCCCCAATACCACACTTTTTAAAATACACCATTTTCCTTCCTAGTTTTTGAATAGATTATCTTCTTCTTGGAATTGTATATACCAATATGTATTGTACATCTTTCCCTTCCCTTCACTGTATCTTATAAACATCCACAATGTGTATATAATCTTGACTACCTGGGTTTATATACAGCTTCATAAATATAAAATACTGAGATCTAAAAATTCAACAAAATGCAGCTATAACATTTGGAATGTGTGCTTTATATTCTGGGCCAGAATACTGCCTTAGTATTTATGATAACAAAGCTTACTCTTAGCTAGCAAAAGTTAATTCAATAAATCAGATAAAGCAATCCACTAGTGAAGTTTCTTCCAGTTCTCATAAAAATGAAAACCTTTCCTTAATCCCAGCCTCCTGATATAATCCTTAATAGCTTAACATCAAATTATACACAATTCCATTTATATACAAATATATACATTTATTTAGAACACAATGTGATAACAAGTACACATACACCTATAACCTGTTCTTCTACCTTAAAAATATATTATAAAAATCAGTCTACATCTGTACTGTGGAAATTACATATGTTCCAAATTATTTACATCAGGCTTGATTAAAATTAAAGTTAAAATCATGATCAATTATTGGACAACTGTTAAATTTTAAGTTATTGAAACAAGATTTTGAGAATTCAAAGCACTGAGTTACCCAAAACATATATATGTATAAATAATGGTAAACACTTGAGTATATGCACAAATCAGAAGGTTCTAAGAACATAAAATCAGATGGTTTGGAGTACGGATGTTTTGCCAGATTTCTATTTATTTTGTCAGCTTGAAATTGAGTCTTCACTAGTTTGCTCAAAAGATTCAGATATGAGATTCCAATTTAGCCACAATGGTTTATTTTCTAATGAATGTTTGTCACTAGAAATGAAATTCAAATTGACTCATCAACCTTGTCACATTTAAACTACTTATTATGAACTCACTGATTTTTTATAATTAAATAAACCTGTGTAAATTGTTAAAATCCTTTCAAAATTTGGAGGAAAAACTAATCTTTCCCCATCCTTTTTTGGAAAGTCAAAAAAAAAAAATTATAGCACAGCCTCTAATGTCTACTTGAAAATACATCAGAGAAAAGAAAAAAAAAAGAACGATTTTAACCTATTTTTTTAACTCTGCATTGTATTTCCTTGTGGGAGCGTGCCACAATTTATTCAACCATTCAATTTTTGATAGACATTTAATTTGTTTTGAGCACTGGAAACTTTTATACCACTGTGAAAATATTACTTGTACAAAATAAATAGTATGCATTTATTGAGTGAACAAATCTCTACATTGTCCTTAGGTTCTTGACAGTAGGGGCTGGATGTTTTTCATCTATTAAATTCTATATCCCATGGACATCAATTCATTGCATGCATGTAGGGCTCATTAAATTTTATCACATGTTGAGACTGTTTTGTGGAAATGTACAGCTTGAATCCATAGCTGTGGACGGGAGTGCTCTTCCTAAAACACCTTTCTCTAGGTCCAGTGAGTGATGTTGACTGAGTTGGATTATGACTTGGCTCTACATGTACGGAGTGTACACTCAGACGCCACTGAAAATGGATCTTCAGGAACATGATGGCAACATGACCAAACCATGGAAAGAAGCGGGCACTTACCTGGACTAGGAACATAGCTATGTGATGAAATTCTCCACGGCCCCCTTGCTTGACAGGAACTGTCATAAAGAATTTGCTGCCATCTCTAGAAAACACTGGCTCTTCATTCTAAAATACAGAAGAGCGTATAACAATCTCAAAGTAGCATTTGAAATGTGTGTCACCAGCATTATTATTCATAGGTAAAGAAAAGGTAAACATCTGTTCTGGTTTAGCAAGTACAATTTTTAATAAAATTTATAAAATTCTATAACATTCAATATTTAATATATTTTCTGAAAACCTTTCAGCAGCTGTAATCGCTTGAATGTACATTTCTGATGGTGTATCCATATATGTACTAAAAACATAAAAAACAAAATGTCACAAGAGAGAAATCCAAAGAGATCATGTAATTCCAATTTCCTATCCTCACTGTTCACCTCACACACACACACACAGAAACGTCCGCCACAACTGTGAATCCTAATTTAGTGTTTCTTTAATTAAATTCTAGTGGCACATTCAATCAATAAAATTATTTTTGAAAATTAAATGATGGAAGCTCTGAATATAGATTGCTTTTACTTGCTTCAGGGAAAACATTAAGAAAATGAATTTATCTGACTAAACATTGAATCCTTTCCTGCTGGACTATGAGAATGATAATAAAGATAATATCAAAGTAGGCTTTTATATGATTTCCTCTTAGGTTATTAAATGGCCTACAAGGCCTATTTAGATGACCTGGCCCTTTACTAGCTTTCTGATACCATTTCCTTTCATTGTTGTTCTTTGTCACTGTGCTCCTACATGCCCCAGGACCTTTGCACTTTCATTCCCACTGTATGGTTCTTTCTCTTATCTCCTTCATGTCTTTGATCCAGTGTTAATGAGGTGTTCCCTGATTACTCTATGTAAAGGGTGATCAGAGAAACAAGATCACTCCAACCTACCTAACATTCCTTATCCCCTTTTGCCCTTTATTTTCCCTTGTCTCTGACTCATAGCAACCTTAAAAGACAGAGTTGAACTCTCTCATAGGGTATCCAAGGTGGTAAATTTTACGGAACCAGACTGCCACATCTTTTTCCCGCAGAGGGACTGGTGGGTTCAAATCACCAACGTTTTTGGTTAGCTACTTAACTACTTAAGTATATGCACAAATCAGAAGGTTGTAAGAACATAAAATCAGATGGTTTGGAGTAGGGATCTTTTGCCAGATTTATATTTATCTTTATTTTGTCAGCTTGAAATTGAGTCTTCACTAGATTGCTCGAAAGATTCGCATATGCATAACTACTTAACTACTGTGCCACCAGCACTCCTCCCCTTTTGCCTACTTTCCTTTTTTTTTCATATCACCTAACAGCATCTGATCTATTATATTTTATGCATGTTTGTATGCATGTAGATATGCATGCATGTAGTCTTCCTCTACAACGTAAACTCCATAAGGCAAGAACCTTGTCTTTCATTGCTGTATTTCTAGCATCTGGTACAGTGACTGTCATGTAGCTTGTGCTCAATAATTACTTAGTAAATGGATAACTATTTTAATACGCTAGGGAGTTTGATTCTAATCTCATGAGTAAGAACACTTCTTGATAGTAATAAAAGAATAATATCGTCCTTTCTACCTCATTTTGACCCTTATGAAAATATAAGGTAATACAGGTAATCAATTTAAGATTTGAAGTAATATTCAAATCAGGGACTGGAAAATTGCATTATTGAGCATATAATCAATACTGATAAGATATTTGAATGATTGGACAAATCATGTCTTTCAACTATGACAGCGTTGTTAATTCTGTTTGTCTCTTTTCCCTATGCAATATCAGCCTCTTTTCCTCCTAACATGGTGTTTCTTCTGCTTGGAACAACCTTTCCGTCTCCCTTTTTGTGCTAAATCCTACTCATGTTTTACTTCAACTCATGGGACAGAGATCCTTTCCAAATTTCTCTTGTTAGGAAATCTTACCTCCTAGGTTCTGAAAGTACCCTGTATTCACCTCTATCATTGCTTTCCTTACACTCTACTATATTCATCTAAACATGTTAATTTCATTCTCTAGGTGATTAGTAATGAAATTAAGTTTTAAATTTTACTTTTAGGCTACATTGCATAGGACACAGTAGGTGTTTACCATTTTCTTGCTGAATGAATGAATGAATGCACGAAATGGGCAGATATTTACGATATCAGCCTATCCATCACATTTATTTCAAACTATGGGCTCCTCCCTTACTCACTATTCTCCCCTGTGCTTCACTCAGAAAGTGAATTGCTTTCTTATGGCACGGGGATATCTGAGCATTCTCCCTTTTGCATCCCACCTCCCCCAATTTGGGGGCTTTAGAAGTGATTCAGAAAAGGAACAGATGAAGGCTGCAGTGTCAAACTCATAGCTGGACTTAGGAATCTTCCAGCTAGATCTCTTGCCACAAACATACAGCTCAATGCAGTCCCTTTCCTACAGTCAAATAAAGGAAGTGGAGACAATCTTACTATCCACTTTTACGATGGTAAGCAAGTCAGTGCTTATGACACAGAGGGTGATGAAGTGCGTATATAAAAACTCTATCTTTAACGCAAAATATTATGTACTGGTCACTTCAACTGTAAATCCCTTGAAAGCGAGGCCAAACATTTCCACTTCTTTCTGTTCTTCCTACTACTCAGGAGTGATTTCATGATAATTACTATCTCAGAAATCTGCTTCATCTAATTACTACTACTGTGCTCATCCTTTAAATTTCATCTAAGTGTTTCATAAAAATTCCCCCGAGCTTCTGAAGAAAAGTCAACTGTGATAAACTAGCAACTGAATTTTCTTTCTGAATAATTGAGAACTGGTTGCTTTGCTTTAAAAAAAGAAGCGTCTATTAAACATTCATAAATTGGGATTTAAACTTAGGTAGCATAATCATAGAACTGCACGCATTTTGTTGATATGTGTTAGACAATTACAACTGTCACTGGGAATAAAAATAATAACAAAATAGGTTTAATAATGCAGGACTATTCAGGATATAGCCATATCCATTCTATTTTTTCAGTGTGTTTATTTTCAGTATCTAACTTAATTTGGTGAAAGTCAATTACTGACTGAAAAAATTTAGCTTTTTTCCAATTTCATTTTGTATACTGCCTAAGATTAAATTGTTCATATTAATAGATATCCATGGTTGTAGACAGAAACATAAACAAAAATATATATAGACATATTTATATACATAGGCAGATATGTAGATAAGTGAGGAGCCCTGGTGGTGCAGTGGTTAAGAGCTACGGCTGCTAACCAAAAGGTCAAAAGTTCGAATCTACCAGCTGCTCCTTGGAAACACTATGGGGCAGTTCTACTCTGTCCTATAGGGTTGCTATGAGTCAGAATTGACTCAACGGCAACAAGTGTGCTTTTGGATTATATAGATTAGTATATCTACATTTCAAACAAACAAGAGTTTAGCCTATTAATAATCATTTTTGCTTTTTTTTTAAAAAAATTATTCATTCAATAAGTATTTCTGGGGCTCTTGTGATATACCAGGCTCTATATTAGGCATCTGGATTACAATGGGGAGTAAAGATGGTCAATCTTCCTACCCTCATGGAGCTTAGTAAATAAAATAATTATATAAGGGTTACAAAAGATTACCTTTGACTTTAAGGCAACTTTTACTAGGGGATGTAATTTTGTTAGGGTGGGGTTTGGGGAGTCTTAAGTGAGTAACTTTAGCTGAGATCTGAAAAATGAATAGTCTTCAAATAAGACAGTAGTTTATAGGATTGTATTTCGAAAGAAGAGCACATGCAAAGGCCCCATGCATTAGAGGGCTAATGTGGCTGGAACGGAGAAAATGGATGGAAGGATAATATGACACAGAGCTGGAAAGCTTTCAATGTAATCTCTGCAGACTATTTTAAGGGTGTTGGTCTTCACCTGAAGAACATAAGGAAGAGACAAAAGTATCTTGAGTTGTAGGGTGGGAGGATCAGGGTGATGTGGGTAATCAGAATCAGATGAATATTTAAAAAGGTCCCTTAGCCTCAAGTGTGGAGAACACCTTGGCAGGTGCCGCAGAGGTTGAGAGTTCACCAGTCAAGAAAAAACTTCAGCACCTATAGTTTGAACCTGGATGATGTTTGTGAGATGGAGAAAGTTAAATTGACATGAAGGATCTTTGGAAGTGAAATGAAAGAACTTGATGCACTATATTTGAAGATAAGGATTATGAAAGTTTTGAGATAGACTACCAGGTTTCTGGTTTAAACAGATGGACAGATATCATTTACTTCTGTGATAAGAAGAAATAAGACTGACTGGAAGAGGAATATGTTCAGTTTGAACCACTGTAGTTTGCAATTACTTTGATAAATATAGGAGGAGATGCCAACATGAATTTGGATGTTTCAGAACTCAGAAGAGTGGCTGGGGTTGTACATTTGGAGGCATCAGTATATGGGTGATAATTGAAACCATGGATGTGTATAACACTTAGAGGATATAAAATAAAAGATTGCTGTAGAGAACAAAACAAATCAAAACCAAACAAAACACACTACCCTTTGCGAAAACTACAGATGGGGTTAATATTAAAATGGACTCAGTCATATTTGGATAATCTATTGTATTTCCTTCTGAAATGTCCAGAAACCTCATTTTGGCACAAACTAGCTTCATGGACTAGGATAAATCTTCTAATTTAAGAAGTGTTCATCTCAATGATCTCCTCATGAATGATCTCCATATGACCAATTTATGCAGAGCTTTGCAGTTTTCTGGACAATTTAAGTAATGTTGATGGTTTCTAGTTTTGATGGTTCACAATGTTTTGTCCTTCATCCTTACAAAGTTTACTCGTTTGAATGATCCTGAAAATGGACTCTGGTAGTTATTCTGCAATTTATATCCCATAAAAACCAATGCAATCTTTCACAAATGATCATAGACAGCCCAAACTATAGGAAATATTTTAAAGGAAAAGACTCAGTTGGAGAACTATAACAAAACTTTAAAGTCATGTTACTGGAATAGATTTTTATAGGAAGTTATTATACAACAAATGGATGAACTGAATGGTCATCACGGCCAAATGTGACATAAAGAGACGATATATACTATACCTGTTTAGAGAGCCATGTATCTGACATCGTTTCATATTTCTGAAACAAACAAACAAAAAAAATTAACTCCATGAAGTATCTAAAGACCAAAATGAGCATATACTAATTTTTTTCACACTGTTATCCTTCAGGCATTTTTTTTTTCTTTTCAGTTGGTGAAATACCATGAGAGATACTGTTGTTATTATTGATTTAAACTGAATGAATAAGTAGAGAACTGGTATTAAATGATAATTATAAAGTTTTCTCTTTAGTAAATTCCTTCAGAATTCCCAAAAGTATTTCATCAGGGATAAAAGATCATTTTCCAGCTCTGTTTGGTTACCTCACTCAAACTCTTCTGAACCACCAAATACTCTCTTTTCACCTCTAGGCGTCATCAGGACATATTCGTAAGTCCTTTAAAGAACTGGGCAAACAGCCAGGAATAAAATTAAAAGGTGGATATTCTTTCAATATCCAATACATCCTTCAGTATAGGTTGTTTTTTTTCTGTTGTTGTCTTGTATTTTGTTTTTTTAATCAGTAGTACTTCAGTTTAAGGGAAAAACAATTATACATTTGAAGTGTCAACATTATATATTCACTTAAAACAGTCTTTCAAAGGACCAGAACCAAAATCATATTGCTTAAAAAAAGACTTATCTAATGTTAAATATGTATAGATAAAATAAAATTTTAGTAATACCATTTATGTGTAATGAATTATGAAATATCTTGTAGTTTTCTGAAAAAAATGAATGTATAAAAATGTACACAATTTAAGAAAATTAAATCACGTTATATTATGGATTTTACCTATATACTTAGGTACTCACTTCAAAATGTTAATAATAATAATAATACCTTTACAAATTTCTTTTTATTAGTTTCTCTTACTAAAGTTATATTATTACATCAACCACTTTCTCTTTTTAGAGCTTTTCTTATCAATAGATTTTTGCTGCATGCAGCCATTAGGGAAACATCTAGCTAAATCATTTCCTTGATTCTCTGCACTTCAGTAATAACTTTTTTTGGTATCTATAAAACAGAGACTTAAAATATATACTAATGACACTGCTCATTAGTATAATCAATGTTTTTAGAATTCATGAGAGTATAAAACTTCACATGCTATTATTTGCCTCATGATTTCAATTATGGCAGAAAGTAAAATGTCTTTTCAACTCCATAAATGGAATAGAAATATAATAGCATGTCAATAAAGTGTTAAATCAATAATATGATAGGGTTTTTATCACTATGTTCTATTGAATAATTTTAATATAATCTTTCAGTTACTGATATATAATAAAAAAAAATTTAGATTAGTTTATATAGAGAAGGTGATTGGCTTTCTCTGACTAACTAGAATATGCTTTATATGCCAGCTTTTAAGTGACTCAGTGACCAGCTGTAAAAGAAACCATGCAGAACACTTTAACAAATAAATGGAGAAAGCCTAGTTAGTTTATAATATAAATGAAGACGATGACCTAAGTAACTCAATAGCACAAGCTAAATGTGAAGCACATCAGTCAATCTAATAAATAAATCCTCGATTCAGCTACCTCGTTTCCATATCTTTGTCAATCATTCCAATAAGAGAAACTTTGGCTTTTTTATTTCTCGTTTCAGATCATTTAAAATTATGTTTTAAAAATATATTCAAGTATAATTTACAAATAGTGAAATGTACAGATCTTAAGGGTACAATTTGATGAGTTTTGACAAATTCATTCACATTCCACTGAGATACAGGACGTTTACATCTCCCCATACAACCTTCATGCCCCTTACCAATGGTACCCAAAAGACAACCACGGTTCTGATTTCTTTCCTCATAGATTAATTTTGGTTATTTTAGAAATTCAGATAATTGAAATCATGCATTATACACTTTTTTTTGTATAAGGCTTCTTTCACACCATATGTTTTTCAGATTCATTCATTTTGTTGAGTGTATCCGTAATCTGTTGCTTTTTAATTGCTGATTAGAATTACATTGTATAAATACACCTCATTAATTTTTATCCATTCTCTATTAATGAGTAATTAGGCTGTCTCCATTTTTTAGCGATTGTGAATAAAGCTACTATAAATATTTTTGTACAAATCCATTTGTGGATGCACGCTTTTATTTCTTGTGTAAATACCTGGGAATGGAATCAAAGGGTCTTAGGAGGCGGAATCCACTTGACAGCAGAATTTTTTTTTTTTTTTTTTGGTTTAGGGTATATATAGGAGCCCTGCTGGCGCAGTGGTTAAAGCTCTTGGCAGCCATCAAAAAGGTTGGTGGTTCAAACCCACCAGCTGCTCCACAGGAGAAAAATGTGGCAGTCTGCTTCCATAAAGATTTACAGCCTGGGAAACCCTAAGGGGCAATTCTACTCTGTCCTATAGGGTCGCTAAGAGTCAGAATCGACTCAACAGCAGTGGGTTTGGTTTTGGTTTTTGGTATATATGTTTAACTTTATTAGAAACTGTGAAATCATTTTCTAAAGTAGTTGTGCCATTTTAAACTCCCAGCAATGAAGAATAACTCCAGTTCTCCACAATCTTATCAAAAGTTGATGTTGTTACCTTTTTTATTTTTTTGCTTTTTAATTTTAGTCTTTCTAGTGGGTATGTGGAGCCCTGGTGGTGTAGAAGTTAAGAGCTCAGCTACTAACCAAAAGGTCGGCAGTTCAAATCCAGCCTCTCCTTGGAAGTCCTGTGGGGTAGTTCTACTCTGTCCTATAGGGTCGCTATGAGTCAGAACTGACTCGATGGCACCTAACAACAACAACAAGTGGGTATGTGGAGTCCCTGGATGGCATGAATGGTTAAGAGCTCGACTGCTGACTGAAAGGTTGGCAGTTCAAAATCACCTAAAGGCACCTAGACAAAAAAGGCCTGGTGATTTGCTTCTGAAAAGTCACAGCCTTAAAACCCTGTGCTGTGCAGTTCCAGTCTACACACATGTGGTTGCCATGAGTTGGAACTGACTAAAAGGAAATGAGTTTGGTATTTTAGTGGATATCTAGGTTACCATGATTTTAATCTACATTTTCCTGATGTCTAATAATCTTGAGCATTTTTCAGGTGTTTAATGGCCACTAGTGTATCTTCCTTTAAAAGTCAGTGCTTACATCTTTTGACATTTTTGTTTTTTTTTTTTTAAATGAGATGTGAGAATTATTTACATATCCCCTTGTCAGATACACAATTTGCAAAATATTCTCTCCCAGTCTGTGGCTTGCCTATTCATTTCCTTAACAGTGCCTCTGATGAGAAGTTTCTACTTTTGATGATGTCAATGTATTATTTTTTTATGGTTACTGCTCTCTTTGTTCTAAGAAGTTGTTGCCTGTTCAAGATAGTGAAGTTATAATCCCATATTTTCCTCTACATTAGCTTTTAGATTTAAGACTGATTTATGTCCAATTAATTTTAGGATATGGTATGAGATAGCAGTCAAACTTCATTTTTCTTCCCCCTTCCATATGGATACCAGTTGTTCTAGCTCCATTTTCCTTCATGGAATTGCTTTGAAGCCTATGTTGAAAATCAGTTGATGATATAAATGTATATCTATTTCTGCAGTCTCTATTCAGTTCAATTGATCTATTGAGCGTCCATATGCCTACACCAGAATCTCTTGATTTCTGTGGCTTTCTAGTTATATTTGAATTTAGGTAGTGTGACTCCTAAAATTTTGTTCTTCTTTTTACAAGATTATTTTGGCTCTTTCAGGTCCTTTGCATTTCCATATAAATTTTATAATCACCTTGTTTCTACAAAAAAAAAAAAAGCCTACCAATATTTTAATTGAGATTATACTGAAAGGATAGTTCAATTTGAGTAGAACTGACAGCTTAACAATACTGACTTTGAATTAAAAACATGTTAAAACTTCTATTTGTTTAGGTCATTTTTTAAAATTCCTCTCAATGTAGTTTTCGATATTGAAATTTTGCAAAATAATTGTTAAATTTATTCCAAAGTACTCAATGTTCCAAAGACTTTTAATGGTATTTTCTTTTCTATTTGATTATTGCTAGGATATAGAAATATATTTGTTCTTTTAAAATTATTAATTCTGAAATAAGTGCAGATGTGCAGAGAAGTTACAAGACTTGTACAAAAAAATTCTCCATACCCTATACACATGTTTACCATTGTTTATATCTTGCCTCATTTACTTTATCAGTCTATTTTTCTCTCTACTTTTTCTAAACTATTTGAGAGAAAGGTGGAGGTATACTTTTTCAAAACCAAATGAAGCAGTGGTAGAAGTATATATATTTTCCAAACCATTTAATAACAAGTTGGAGATATTATTCTCATTTACCTCTAAGTACATCAGCGATTATTTCACAGGAAAATTACACTCTTTCATCTGAATTGACTCGATGGCAACAGGTTTGGTTTTTTGCTTTATATTACGACTGTAAAATTATCAAGCTTAGGAAATTTAATACATAGTTGATATTGGTATATTAAACTGTTATCTTGCATTCTTTTAATGCAATAAATGTTAAAATCATGTCATCTACAAATAAAGACAGTTTTAATTTTTCCTTACAAATAATTATCACATTTATTCCTTGCCAAGTTACTCTGGTTAGGATCTTCAGTAAAAGGATACATAACAGTAGTCAGGATAGACACCCTTGCTTATTGTTGATCTTAAGGTGATTGAGGTCAGTATTTCATCATTAAATATGATATTTATTGGGGGGTATTCATGGATATCTTTTCTCAGATTGGTGATGTTTTCTTTCTATTCTTTTATGTTGAAATTTATTATCATGAATAGGTGTTGAATTTTGTCTTCTGCTTTTTCTGTATCTACTAGTTTAACTATTTTTCACTGTTCTTTTCATATGATGAATTATATTGATTAATTTTCAATATTAACCCACTTTGAATTCCTGGGATAAACACAATTGGTCATGAGGTACTACCATCTTCTATTTATATTGCTGGATGTGATGCATTAATGTATTCGAGGAGAAATATCAGTCAAAAATGTTCTTTGCCAGAGGCAGACTGAGTGAAAGTTTGAAAATATAGTTGTTAAACAATCTGGAAATCCTTTACTCAAGTACCAGATATATAAGATAGCAATTCAAACTGATTGCATCATTACCTCTGCAAGCACCTTAAAAAATGACACATATAGAATTTATTGTAGAATTTATAAAAACTGACTTTAGAAATTGGAATAAAGCCTGCTTTCAAAACACAGTGGTTTAATACCATTTTTTCTTTCAACTATTCTTTATTAATTTAAGGATAGAAGCATGTCTGTGATTTGATGAAACTAATCTGAACTACAGGAAAAAATAAATTTTGGAATGTGTTTTAAAAAGACAGGAAAGACACGTTATATTTTCTAAAGTTAATTAAAGCCAAAATATGGAAAGATGACCCAGATTTCAGAATGAAACTAATGTGACTTGGATTACTCTTTATGCTCTATAGCTATTCTTTTTTTTTTTTTTAAAGCTCAGTTTATATTTTCTGCTTATATGGAAGTCTTATGGGTTAAAGAATACACTCTCAATAGAACTACTTTTTTTTTTTCTTACTAAATTGTGAAGTTAAATATTGAAGACTTTGTACAAACAATTTCCAGATTTCCTTTTGGAGGGTAACATAAACTATTTTATTTTCAACATAAAATAAAAATATACTCACTCTGCTACAAGCCCCAGTAGTGGTCTCACACACTGTGAGGACGGAGATGTTCTGAGGTCGGTTTAACCATCTTACCACCGTCTTGGTATTGCTTACCCATTTAACCATAGTGATATAATATTCTCTAGTTTGGAAACAAAATTAAAATATATGTTTAGAGTCAGAGATTCTGTACAGCACCAATAACACACACTCGTTATTTTATACGCAAGAATAACTGGAACTCTATAAGAATAAAGCCAAAACATATTAACTTCTATTTATGTATATATATATGCACATCTGATCTTTTAAATATTACATATATTAATACAAATATATATGTATGTTTATATACACATGCTCATATACATACATATACACATATATAGAAAATTTAGGAATAAATTTGAGTGAATTATTTCCAAGAAAATAAATCCTTGGGAAAATAAAAAACAATTAAGATGATAGAAATTTGTTAAGGAGCCCTATAGGTGCAACGGTTAAGCCCTCGGTTGCTTACCAAAAGGTTGGCAGTTCGAACTCAGCCAGTGGCTCTGTGGTAGAAAAGACCTAGCGATCTGCTTTAGTAAAGATTACAGCCTAGAAAACCCTAAGGAGTAGTTCTACTCTGTCACTTTGGGTCACTATGAGTCAAAAACTGACTCTGTGGTACCTAACAATAACAGAGATTTCTTAATAATTTGTGATTTTCCCTTGATTACATATTTGCAAAATAAATACACACTGTCTAAGCTATATTTTATTTCTTTAAAAATATAATCAATAGCCAATTAGGCAATAACCACTTATCATTAATAACCAATTAAAAAACAATAACTAATTAAATAACCAATTAAATTCATTCTTGTCTTCATTATTATTTCTTATGCATTAGCTTTATGCCATAAATGTTATATTTTGATCTTCGTCACTTTTGGACCAAGTGTTATGGTAAAACTTTTATTTATGATATCTTTCCTGCAGTAGTAGGTATCTTCTTTCTTTGAAACAGTTTAAAATAAAGAGGGAATCATACTGAAGATGATAAAATGCTATCGTGTTGTTGGTAGAGTGAGGGTGCTCATGAGTGGGCTCTATGATATACTCGGGGTGGTTACAGATTGGGAAAACTTTATATATTTTTGTCTTATGATACGCTGTAGATTATGTTTAGAGATTTGCATAACATATCACAAAACCCCCACCCACATCCAATAAAATGCAATCATTAATAATGATTCGGTTTGTGCTAAAAAGAATAAAACATAACTTTCCTGCAAACTTGCCCCAGTTTCAGAATGGATGAGAGGCTTTAGAAATGCCTTTTAAAGTGACATCCATGAGTACTGTCTTAAAACTAATCAACCTAGTTTTTACGTGACTTAGAAAAAGTCACCTACCACAGAAAAAACTTGTGATACAAATCACCTGTCCTTAGACACATCTGGGTTAGACTTTCAGCTACATGCACCTTACATTTCTAACATAACTGAGTAGTTATGCCTTCCTCCAGCAAACCCATTAGCCTGTCAAACCGAAGATGTCAGTGGAAGGGCAAGTATAACCTGTCATCCAGTGAAGCCTGCCATATTTTCTTCAACAATCTCTTCAAGACATCTGGCAGCTTTCACAACCAGCTGAGCCCAAACTGCCTAGAAGCTCAGTGGAATCATAACATGAAGTGTCCTAAATAGAGTTAGCAAGACAACTTTGAGTCAAATGTACAGCTGCTTGAGGCATAATCTGGGGCCAAATCAACAGCAACATCTTGTTCACTTGTACTGCGTTTTGTTTAAGCTGATTTATTGTGCATGCATTATCATATTTGGCAGTGTCAATATTAAAAAGCACAAACATAAGTATTAACCTTATTTATCAAGTGAAATTAGCATGAAAAAAATCATGGTGAGTAGAATAATCACTCAGGAAAATAAGAGCTAAATGGAGTACTTTATTCTGAAAATACATTATCTCTGATTAATTGGTATACATGTTGTTCAAAAGTGAAGTAAAACTTAATTTGGTTGCTGTAAACAGCTAACCAAAGAATGCAAAATCAAGGAGGATTTATGGAAAACCCAGTTAGAGAAGCTATATAGAAGATTCTAAACCCCAGTCATAAATGTGTCCTAATTAGATAACTTTAATAATACTATATTTTGTACAAAGCAAGATGATAAATTAACATGAATGATTTTAAAAATAAATAACACCAACAACAAAAAGCATAATTTAACTAGTCATCTGCGTATTGTTGCTTTCAACATAGCCCTCACGTTAAATGTAGCAAGAACACTTCCTTTGTAACTGCCTCCGCAGACTTTGACAGATTATATTTATTACCTATAATGGAAAATCTTGACTTTTCAAGGGGATTTGATATTTGTAAAACAATTAAAAGCCAACCAGTGCAAAGCTGGTGAATAAGCAATTTTTTAAAAAGGGAACACTAACTGATGTAAAATTGTAAGTTAAAAATCATTAATTTATAGTCATACTTCTACTTGACTAAATAATCTGATTAATCACTTACACTTTGCCTTGATTAAATAATCGTATTCTTGTAGGTTTGTACATAGTCTTTTTTACATTCATAAGCTAAATTTAATCTTATGTGGGATAAATAGAATTCACCTTTCTACATTCAGGATGAACCTGATCAGATAACAGCAATCTGAAGAGTGAATATTCTCTCAAAAAATGAATCTGTAAAGCCATACTAAGGCAATTTAAAACCATTGAAATTTCCATAATAAATTGTTGGAAATACCTCAGATGGAAGCTAAAGTAGAGCTTGACACACAGAGATATCATCTAACTTAATCACATCCTGTATTCTTTCCTCTCTTGCCCCATGATCCTAGGATATCCTTATGATTCATATCTACTTACTCTTCTTGCTTATAAATGCTAAAGCTTCCTCTGAATGTGGGTTGTGGGTTGTGGGCAGGGAAGTGCCCTTACCTGGAAATGTCACCTTCCTTGGCCTGCCTGCTACAGATGTGGCTGTCCTCCTGAAATTCCATCTCATGAACACATTAGATCTGGTGTTTCACAACCAGGGGCCAGAGGAAATGTCCCTTCCTTATAACTGGCTTTCCTGCTTGTTCCTAGTCTCCATGGCTCTGGATTTCCCAGGAAGTCCTCAAGGATCTCTTGAGCCACAGAGACAGAAACAAGTGGGTTAGATGGATTGCACTCAAGTCAACAGAGACTTTCTATCAGCTGGAGTGGTCTGATACAGAAGATCTAATTGTTCACAAGGGTATGTTAAATGGAGGTCCCACCATTGCCAGCAGACAGGTACTTAGTTGCCAACTGTGTTTCCACTGTTGGAAACACATTGTTTGTCCAATCATTACTCTGTGTTCACAACATAATCTTTGTGCAAATTAGTTACTTTGAGACCATTTTCTTCCAGATAATCCAGGATTTCTACTCATAAGTGTATTGTGATAGCATTCACGACAAACTCATAGCTAGTGCCTACAAACAAACAAAAAAACAGTGGCCGTCGAGTTGATCCTGACTCCTGGTGACCTCCTGTGTGTTAGTGTGCTCCATAGGGTTTTGAATGGCTGATTTTTCAAAACAGATTGCCAGACCTTTATTCTGTGGCACATCTGGGCAGATTCGAATCGCCAACCTTTCTGTTAGAAGCTCAGCATTTTACGTGCTTGCACAACTCAGGGAATCTAGTGCCCTCAAAATACTTCTCTTAATAACTATGCATTAATGAAAGAGGGTCATTTAGCACACTTTCACGAACACAGATAAATTTATAAATTATATTTTCTTGGGAGGCTCAGATATTCCTTCAAAGAATATGAGACGCAGGCCAGTCATACTTCAGTGAGATGGAAAGGGAAAGCATGGCAATGATGCAGGCTGAGAACAAAGCCTGGAGTGAACGCCATGCCAATGATGCAGGACAAGAACAATTGGCCACAGAGGGTAGGTGACCAGAGAAAGATTTCAAATGAACAAAACAACGAAGAACAGAAGACAAAGCATTACCTTTATTCTTCTGTCTAGAGAGATCTGAACACAAACGATAATACATAACTCCCAAGAAACAACGCGACATCTACCTGATCCGTGGAAAAATCTATAGGAATCATTATCACAAAAAATGATTAAATATTTTCCACCAGAACTTAACTATATGTCTTCAAATTCATTCCTAAATTTTCCAATAAAAGTGTGAATTCTCATAATACCTTAAAATCTTGTCTAACAATTTGCCAAATATGTCTTCCCCTTAAGATGAGATGATACATCTAACTCCCACTGGGTCTGAGATATTCAACAAGGA
The DNA here is from genome assembly GCF_000243295.1 of Trichechus manatus latirostris. Taxonomy (NCBI): domain Eukaryota; kingdom Metazoa; phylum Chordata; class Mammalia; order Sirenia; family Trichechidae; genus Trichechus; species Trichechus manatus. The sequence continues at coordinate 3,066,870 of NW_004443969.1, forward strand.
GCATTATCTTAGTTCCTACTATGCTACATTCAAATCAATACAGACCAGGATTCAAACAAAGGCAAGAGGATGAACTGAATTACACTTCAAGAAAACTTTTACTTGTTTGATGAATAGTTCTTTACTTGAATCAAGAATAAATAAAAAAGGCAAAGGAATGGAGGAGGAATGGGGGAAGGAATTAGAAAGATAAACTATGTCTTTCCCCAGGTTACTTTTACCCTCATTTCTTTTTACAACCATAAGAAGTTAAAATTTATTTATTTTACATTCTTTGACTAGAGTATGAATATTTACATGAAAGGGAAGACTAGCTTGGGGGCCTTTTCCTAATATTATTATAAATACTGGTTGTTATCTATAAATAAACCAACCAAACAAATAAAAAATCAAGTGACCGAAACAAATGACCAAACACCTTCGACTTCAAAACACGTTTTTTTGTGGAATAAGTTAGCTCAAGTCATAAGAGAACATATTAATCTATTTATCCTAATAATCCTCCTTTGGATATTGTTGTTGTTAGGTGCTCCTGAGTCAGTTCTGACTCATAGCGACCCTATGTACACCTGAACAAAACACTGTGCGAATCCATCTCATTGAAGGTCTTCCTCTTTTTCGCTGGCCCTTTACTTTACCAAGCATAACTTCCTTCTCCAGGGATTCATCCCTCCTGAAATGTCCAAAGTAGGTAAGACAGAGTCTCGCCATCCTTCCTTCTAAGGAGCATTCTGGTTGTATGTCTTCAAAGACAGATTTGTTCATTCTTTGTTTTATATTTGCCCATACAAAAATTTATACATACATTGTTATATGACTCTAACTGCTCTCCACATACTGTGACAGCACACTCCTCCTTTCCACCCGATTCCCCATGTCCACTCAACCAGCTCCTAAACCTCTCTGTCTTCCCATTTCACCTCCAGACAGACGCTGCCCATTTAGTCTCTTGTATCTACTTGAGCTAAGAGGTACACTCCCCACGAGCATCACTTTATGTCCCACAGTCCAGTCCAATCCCTGTCTGAAGAGATGACCTCAGAATTTGTTTTAGTTCTGGGCTGATAGAGAATCCAGGGGCCATGCTTTCCGGGTATCTCCAGTCTCAGACAGACCATTAAGTCTGGTCTTCTTAATAGAATTTGAGTACCTCACCCCACCTTTCTTCTGCTCCATCCAGGACTCTCTGTTGTGTTCCCTGTCAAGGCGGTCATTGGTGGTAGCTGGGCACCATCTAGTTCTTCTGGTCTCAAGCTTGTGAAGTCTCTGGTTTATGTGGCCCTTTCTGTCTCTTGGGCTAATACTTTCCTTGTGTCTTTGGTGTTCTTCATTCTCCTTTACTCCAGGTGGTTGGGACCAACTGATGCATCTTAGATAGCCACTTGCAAGCTTCCAAGACCCCAGACGCCACTCACCAAAGTAGGATAGAGAACATTTTCTTAATAAGCATTGTTAAGCCAATTGACCTATGTCCCCTGAAAGCATGGTCCCCAGAGCCCTACCCCTGCTACTCTGTCCCTCAAAGTGTTTGATTGTATTCAGGAAACTTCTTAGCTTTGGTTTAGTCCAGTTATGCTGACTTCCCCTGGAGTGTGTGCTGTCCTTCCCTTCACCTAAGACAATTCTTATCTACCATCTAGTTAGTAAATAACCCTCCCTCCCTCCCCACCCTCATAATCATCAAAGAATGTTTTCTTCTGTGTTTAAACCTTTTCTTGAGTTCTTATAATAGTTGTCTTATACAATATTTGTCCTTCTGTGACTGACTAAATTCACTCAGCATAATTCCAAGCTTCCTCCATGTTATAAGATGTTTCACGTCTTCATTGCTGTTCTTTATCGTTGCATAGAATTCCATTGTGTGGATATACCATGATTTGTTTATCCATCTGTCTGTTGATGGGCACCTAGGTTGTTTCTGTCTTTTTGCATTCATGAACAGTGCTGCAATGAACATGGGTGTGCATATATCTATTCATGTGATGGCTCTTTTTTCTCTACGATATATTCCAAGGAGCAGGATAGCTGAATCGTATGGTACTTCTATTTCTAGCTTTTTAAGGAAATGCCAAATCGATTTCCAAAGTGGTTGTACCATTTTACATTCCCACCAACAGTATATAAGTGTTCCAGTCTCTCCACAACCTCTCCAGCATTTATTATTTTGTGTTTTTTGGATTAATACTAGCCTTGTTGGGGTGAGATGATATCTCATTGTAGTTTTGATCTGCATTTCTCTAATGGCTAATGATTGTGAGCACTTCTTCATGTGTGTGTTAGCCACCTGAATATCTTCTTTGTTGAAGTTCCTGTTCATATCCTTTGCCCATTTTTTAATTGGGTTATTTGTCTTTTTGTTATTGAGGTTTTGCATTATCTTGTAGCTGTTAGAGATTAGACGCTGATTGGATTTGTCATAGCCAAAAATTTTTTCTCAGTCTGTGGGTTGTCTTTTTACTCTTTTGGTGAAGTCTTTTGATGAGCATAAGTGTTTGATATATAGGAGCTCCCATTTATCTAGTCTCTCTTCTGGTGTTTGGGCATTGTTACTTATGGTTCGTATTGTGTTTATGTCATGTATTAGGGCTCCTAGCGTTGTCCCTGATCCTTATCGTTTTTGATTTTATATTTAAGTCTTTGATCCATTTTGAGTTAGTTTTTGGGCATGTTGTGAGGTTTTGGTCTTGTTTCAGGTTTTGGAGATGGATATCCAGTTATGCTAGCACCATTTGTTAAACAGACTGTCTTTTCCCCAATTAATGGACTTTAGACCTTTGTCAAATACCAACTGCTCATAGGTGGATGAATTTATGTCTGGATTCTCAATTCTTTTCCATTGGTCTATGCATCTGTTGTTGTACCAGTACCAGGCTGTTTTGACTACCATGGCGGTATAATAAGTTCTAAAATCAGGTAGTGTGAGGCCTCCAACTTTGTTCTTCTTGTTGAGTGGTGCTTTACTTATTAGGGGCCTATTCCCTTTCCATATGAAGTTGGTGATTTGTTTCTCCATCTCATTAAAAAAGGATGTTGGGATCTGGATCGGGATTGCATTGTACCTGTAGATTGCTTTGGGTAGTATTGACATTTTCACAATGTTGATTCTACCTATCCATGAGCAAGATATGTTTTTCCACTTATGCAGGTCTCTTTTGGTTTCCTGCAGTAGTGTCTTGTAGTTTTCATTGTATATATCTTTTACATCTCTGGTTAGATTTATTCCTAAGTATTTCATCTTCTTGGGGGCAATTGTAAATGGTATTGATTTGGTGATTTCCTCTTCGAGGTTCTCTTTGTTGGTGTAAAGGAATCCAACTGATTTTTGTATGTTTATGTTGTATCCTGAAACTTCACTGAAATCTTCTATTAGTTCCAGTAG
>NW_004443969.1:3071819-3115936 GCF_000243295.1 Trichechus manatus latirostris
ATTTTGATGTCTTTTTTTGTGTGTTGTTCACAGTTTCTTTGTTCCACTTAATTTTCTGTGCTGAGTTGTTTCTCTGTATTTTCTTTTCATCTTTTTCATTGTTGTTGATTTTGTGTTTGCTGAGTCTTTATATTTTTCTAGTTTTTTATTTTGACTTGTAGGATTGTTAGTTTCCTTTGTGGTTACCTTAATATTTACCTCTATTTTTTCTAAGTTTATACCAGTATTTTATTTCTTTATATCGCCTGGACTTCCTCTCTATATGAAAAATCAATGTCTACATTTTTGAAGTCCCTCTTTTCTTTTTTAATGTTTTAATGTTGTCATCTTTTACATATTGACATCTGTTTCCCTATTTTCAGTGTTTTAGCTTTGATTTCCTTTTGTGACTCCCCTATCTGGGTTGATATCTGGTTGCTCTGTCCTGTGTTCTAGTCTTCGCTTGTTATCTGATGTTACTGATTTTCTAACTGGAGGTCTCCTTTTAGTATTTCTTGTAATTTTGTTTGGTTTTTGCAAATTCCCTAAACTTCTGTTTATCTGGAATTGCCCTAATTTCACTATCATATTTGAGAGACAGTTTTGCTGAATATATCATTCTTGGCTGGTATGTTTTTTCCTTCAAGGCTTCATATATGTCGTCTCATTGGCTTCTTGCCTGCATGGTTTCTGCTGAGTAGTCCGAGCTTATTCTTACTGACTCTCCTTTGTAGATGACTTTTGGTTTATCCCTAGCTGCTCTTAAAATTCTCTTTATCTTTGGTTTTGTCAGGTTTGATTATAATATGTCTTGGTGACTTTCTTTTGGGATCTACCTTATGTTGGGTTCGATGAGCATGTTGGATAGATATCTTCTCATCTTTCATGATATCAGGGTAGTTTTCTGCCAACAAATCTTCAACAATTCTCTCTGTGTTTTCTGTTATCCACCCCTGTTCTGGTACTCCAATCACTTGTACGTTATTCCTCTTGACAGAGTCCCATAATTCTTAGCATTTCTTCATTTTTTTAAGTCCTTTTATCTGATTTTTCCTCAGATAAGTTGGTGTCAAGTGCTTTATCTTCAATGTCACTAATTCTGATTTCCATTGTCTCGATTCTGCTCTTATGACTTTCTATTGAGTTGTCTAATTCTGAAATTTTATTGTTAATCTTCTGGATTTCTGATTGTTGTCTCTCTATGGATTCTTGCAGTCTGTTAAATTTGTCATTATGCTCTTCTTTAATCTTTTTAATTTCCACTATTGCATATTCTGCGTTTTGCTTAATTTCCTTCCTGATTTCTTGAAGAGTTCTGTATATTAATCTTTTGTATTCTGTCTCTGGTAATTCCATGAAATTTTTCTCCTCTGGAAAATTTCTAGATTCTTTATTTTGGGAGCTTGCTGAAGCCATCATGGATTGCCCCTTTATGTGATTTGATATTGACTATTATCTCCGAGCCATCAACAAGTTATTATATTTATTTTATGTTTGCTTTGGAGTTCTAATATCCTGTCACCAGGTGGTCAGATCTGTTACTAGGTGTGTGAGCTCAGGAGTCTGCTTGCTCCTCCTGTCAGCTCAGGTGCCCAGGTAGATAGCCACCAAGGGTGTCATATAGGCTCTCATTTACTCTGCTAAACAGGCATGGGTGATTGGTGTAGGCACAGGCATTTGGCTGCAGCAGGGGTACACACTCTGAGCAAGGTAGGGGGCTGACGGCCACCCCAGACTGTCCAGGAGGAAGGCGTGTTCCTGTTCCCTAGAGTGCATAGGTGGGCAGGTTTTGCAGCCGGACTATAAGCACCTAATGCTGTTGGCTGTAAGGACTGGGGGGCACCTCGTATTCATGGGCCCCTATTGCAGGTGGCTAGGTGGTGTGGGTGGAACAACCAGTCCTCAGGCCCCTGATGTGGGTATGTGAAGACCCTACTTAATGGGCAGAGCAGTGTCAAATATTACAAGCCTGCGCTTCACAGCTGAAATAATTGAAGTTAGACTTCTGGTACATACCCCGTTGTACTGCTGTAATGAGAGCCTACTCTGTTGAGATGGGCCCAGGCAAGTCTTCGCAGGGGGAAAGGCACTCAAATTCTGTGGATTCCTTATGCCTGTGCCTAGACAAAGGAGGTGTGCCTACCCTAGGTTCTTGGTTTAGGGGAGCCGGCAGTTTATTTTTTCCCGTTTGTTACTTTGTTCACTCTCCAAGGCAGGGAGAATAGCTCCGGGCGTGTGATGGATCCTGCTTCCTGCCCAGGGGACTCTGCAATTGCTGAGGCCCGTCCAGGACCCAGTGCTTAGCAGGGAGCAGGGAGATAAATGGGGAGAGGTTTTTCCCTAAGGGGGGTGTTTTTGATCCACGTGGTAAGCCGTAGGCAAGTACTTATCTTTAGTGGAGGGCTGCTTCTCACTGGATCTGGGTGGCCGTGTAGACTCTCTGGTGTTGGGTCTCTCCCGGTGCAGAAAACTCGCCTCCTGAGCACTACTGCTTGCCTGCCTCACTGCTCACCCCGGAGCTGATTAGGCTTGAAGGGCTCAGGCTTTTACTGGGTCAGGTCTGGCAACTCCTCGCTGCTTCTGAACCGTCTCTCCCTCTCCCTGACACTCCGTCTGGTTCCTCAACTCTGCCTTTGATGCTCAGGGCTCCCAGAGCACCATGTATAATTGAATCACTTGTTTTTTGGGGTCTCTGTTGTAAGAGGGTCCACCAGAAGTGTCTGTCTACTCCACCATCTTGGCCCCGCCTTCTCTTGTTCATTCTTTTGGCAGTCCATAGTATATTCAATATTCTTCGTCAACACCACAATTCAAAGGCATCAGTTCTTCTTTGATCTTTCTTATTCATTGTCCAGCTTTCTCATGCATGTGATACAACTGAAAATACCGTGGCTTGGGTCAGGTGCACCTTAGTCTTCAAGGTGACATCTTTGCTTTTCAATACTTTATAGAGGTCTTTTGCAGCAGATTTGCCTGAATACCAGTGGCATAGCTTCCAGCATCACAGCAACATGCAAGCCCCCACAGTACACAGTACACACAAATTGACAAACACGTCCTCTGATACAGGCATGCACGTATAAACACATTCAAATGTTATTTTTGTCACTGTTGTTAGTTGCCATGGAGTCAATTCCTATTCATGGCGACCCAGTGTGTGCAGAGTACAACTGTGCTCCATAGGATTTTCAAGGCTGTGATCTTTCAGCAGTAGATCACCAGGTCTGTCTTCCAAGGTGCCTCTGGGAGGGTTTGAACTGCCAACCTCTCAGCTAGTAGTTAAGCACTTAACTGTTTCAGCCACACAGAGACTCCTATTGGGTGGTTTTATTAGAGAGAAGAAAGCTAAGGGATCGTCATATATAAAGCACAGGAAAGTAGGATGTATCAAAAAGGAGAAAAGGATTGTTCAAAGCTGCACTGGTAATAGAATATGGTTTACTTACTGAATGGCATTGTACATATAATTGAAGATAATATAAATCTATAGCAGATTTTTTCTAGGATGCCAAAAAAAGAGTAAAATTGTAAATTACTATAATGTTTTGGGTATTCTATTACTGAGCATCTAGAAAGTATCTTAGATGATATAGGTAATTATGCCCAGCACTCAACCCAAGCTCCAAATAGAATGGAGAGGGCATTTAGTGGCCTTAATAGGGCATGTGTAAAGTATGCTACTAATGAATCAATTTACATTTTTTACATTTTAAAAAATAAAAATAATTTGATATGGCTTGGAGATCATGGGGTACTAATACTACTAAAGCATACAGCTCCTACTCCTCTTTCCTGCCCTTCAATTACAGGCTTCATCAGGTTTCCTAAGTGTGCCTGCCACTTTGTCCCTTCAGTCCTGGGCAGTATTAGCTTTCTGCTGTTGCAGACTCTATGTTGCTTCCCCATTCCTTGTCAGTTTCTCCTTAATATTGCACACACTTTATTAATAGTCATCAACTACATTTCAATTACTCCTTTTTAGTGTGTCATGGTTTTATCCAGTACCCTGATGGGTAGATTATGAAAAATCATATACTCTTATAGACCTCAAACATGTATCTAACTAGGAGGGCACAAAGGCTTCCGAGCAAATTTTCATGTCTGAAGAATTAATATCAAATATTAGATATATTGATAATCTTAAAACAAAATCAAGGAAAGAGAACTTTGTCTTTTTTCCCCGACATCATGGATTGTATCTATTTTGTTGATGTTTTTAAGAGTCTCTAGGAACATTCATGTAATACCCGTGCTCAGAGTGGCTAGATGCAGTTGTTATAAAGTCCATTGATTACCCTTCTTTTCTATGAGCTTTCAGCAGGAACAAATGAAGAAGGACATGAATTTCTCTAATGTCGAAGCATGGGAAATGTTTGAACATTACCAGTTTTGCAGTAAATTTTGATTTTTAGTTTATACTTTGATGCATTTCACATGATTCTATTAGTACTTATATAATGCCACAGGGCAGAAGAAGCAAAACTGTTATGCATATTGTATAGATAAGATATTACATGACTTTCTCCAAATTGAAGATCAAATTCATTGCTAAACCGATACGCCTGCACTACATCTAAGGCTTTTTCTTCACAGGATTCTTCCTCACTCTTAGTGGACCCAGTATATTAGCCTGTTTACTGGACTTTGCAATAGGTGACTAATTTGGTCATATTTTACCTCAATATTAAAGAAGCGTACACTTAACTAATACTGAAATAGATGGCAACGGATTCTACCCTTAGATACTTTTGTATTTGATGACCTCTGTCATATCTCATCTCATGAACTCATTGGAAACCTTCTTATGTAACAAAATCAACATCCAGAATCACTATTTTGTGTTAGAAAACTGAAATGTTGACAAATTAGTCCCATTTCAAAGATTTTTAAAAATTGATGAAAATTAGAAATGAAGTGTCTAATCCCTTTAAAGATTAGGGGATTGAGGCACAAAGACATAAAGCATCTTGCCCAAGTTCACACAATGAGATAGTGGTGGAAATATAGCTAACACTACTAGTCTAGTTCCCTATCCTGTTAATTCAGAGCATTAAACAATCAGAGGAAAAAAGATCAGAATTAAGAACCACATAAAATGTCAAAAGTTTCCATAATTGCTTCTTTTGCTGCTAAATCCTTCAAGGGTGGAAGACCAAGCTCAGAAACAGAAGTTTGCATTTTATTTGACCAGTCATACTGCAAAAGACCTCAATACAGTGTTAAAAAGCAAAGATGTCACTTTGAGGACTAAAGTTCACCTGACCCAAGCCATGGTATTTTCAACAGCCTTATATACATGTGAAAGTTGGACAATGAATAAGGAAGACTAAAGAAAAATTGATGTATTTGAATTAAGGTGTTGGTGAAGAATATTGAATATACCATGGACTGCCAGAAAATCAAACAAGTCTGTCTTGGAAGACGTGCAGACAGGGTACTCCTTGGAAGCAAGGATGGTGAGACTTCATCTCATGTACTCTGGACATGTTATCAGGAGGTACCAGTCCCTGGAGAAGGATATCATGCTTGGTAAAGTAGAGGGTCAGCAAAAAAGAAGAAGACCTTCGATGAGATGGACTGACACAGGGGCTGCAACAATGGCCTCAAACATTGAAACAATCGTGAGGATGGCACAGGACCAGGCAGTGTTTTGTTCTGTTGTACAAAGGGTTGCTATGAGTTCGAATCGAGTTGATGGCACCTAACAACAACAACAAATTGCATTACATATGTCAGTTTGGGTGGACCTTTAAGGTCTTCCATCACAACAAGGATGATATGCTATGTAACTTGATCAAAGAGGCCTTTCCTTATTTTCTACCTATGCTACCAAATGGTCTAAAGTTTTCACCCAACCATTTTATACTCACTGGTCCTCATCTCTCCCATCAGTAAAAAGGAATAGTTTATATTAGGTAATTAATGAAGGTCCTTCCAGTGTAGTCATTCCATATTTTTTTTAACCTTTTCAAATAGGGAATACTTCTTTACACTATAGGCTGCACTATTTGTGAAAATTTCCAACTGTGGTAGAATTTTCCTAAATATGTCAATGGTTCAGCATTTGAGTGGAATTTCTATTTGAACCAGTCACCTTGCAATTATTGCAGATGTCATCCCTATTCAAGTTTCTTAAATAAGAAGGCTTCTAATGTCTATATTTTTAAATAAATTCTCATTACATTTTTTCAGCATGGAGAAGAATGCTAGGAAGTCACTGGCTAGCTGTGGGGACAAAGTTGGAAAAAAATCCATAAACTTTTCAGAAACTGTACTATTTTAAAGAGCACCATTTTAAAAAATGGAGAAACTATTTTCAGGAAGAAAATTCAATGGAAAATTACCCTTTGTCCCCATTGCTCTGTCACATATTCTGTAAAAGGCACGATTCTCAGTATCAGTATCTTGAGTCATTTTGCGGTGCTGCTAATCACTTTGAAATTTTAAATGCTTCTTGGGAACAGCCAAAGAACCAGAATTACTTCTTTTCTGAACTAATGGAGGCAACCTTAGCTTTATTTTCAAGTGGATTTGTTGAGCTGATCACATCTCTAAATTGCAATGAAGTGATAATTGGAGTGAAAATATCTACTTTCCTGTAAAAGTGAAATTGAAATTGCCTACCTTGATTTAAAGCTGTCAGGCGGCATGAGTTCCAAAGTATGAGTTGGTCCATATAGGTTTACAACATATAATTTTATTGTTGGGTTCACTTGACCTGCCTTTGAGAAAACAAAAATTGTAGGGAAAATTCATTAAGCAGTAGAATATATTGAGAAATAAAGTGATTGCATTTTGATTCTTTTACTTTTTTGTGTTAGAGGGGAAAAGAAAGCTTAATTTCTCTAAAGCAGAAATGATTTTAAATTCAACAACTTGATTGCTTTCCATTGTTTTTGCAAATTGCTGCTTCTCAGGCATTTTAGTCAAAGACAATTAAAAGTGATAGAAAATCATGATGACTTTATTCATTAGAAAGTGTTACTGTGTTCTTTTCCTAGAATGGCACCAGAAAAGCTGGTTTTACAAAACAACTTGTAGATCAAACAGCTACTCGCATTGTAGGATATAAAATGAAATGGAAAGGCAACTTGGCTAATTAAAAAAAGAAAGAAAAGGAAAAAAGAAAACCTATTCAATCCAGGTGCCATGTTCTTGAAATTCCATTATATGAAATTTATTCCATTGCATTTAACTCCTACAGTTATTTTAAACTTTAACAATTACTAGGTAGGGTGACATATAAGTGACCCTTGGGAGATGGGGAATGGGTAGACTGCCCTCACCAAGCACTTGGAGAAAAGAGTAGGAAGGCAGTGCTAATGACATGTAATTTGAGTGAAGTGAATCAAAATTTTCTTAAATAATAACTAGCACATGTAGTAGTTACCATGGCCCAGGCACATGCTGTTGCTGTTGCTGTTGTTGTTAGGCATTACATGAATTAAGTGTCCCGACTACAGTCCTAAGATATACTTATGGTCATTTCCCAGGTGAAAATGGAGAGGCTACACAAATCATGCAAGGTGAAATATCTAATAATTGAGGGAGCCAGTATTTACACCCAGGACATGTTTCACTGAAATGCCATAGTTTTGCTTCAATTCATTCCCAGGCAATGCCCCCCAAAGATTTTCTAAATACACTATAAGCTCTTAAGGACAGGTATTGGAACTTTCACCAACATATCTCAGGCAATTTCCAAATACCCAGTAGCTATTTGTTGAATGAATATGCAAACGAATAAGTGACTTACTGAATCACTTGATTTCTTGTATGTCAATGTGCTCCTAAACAATGCTCTATTATCATTGTGATATGACTGATGCTTTAAGAGAAGACTATATGACATATGCAGAGGAGGAGGAAGAAATTAAAAGTGAGTTGAGTAAAAAGACCTGGCAAAAATCTACAGAGAATGGTAAAACTGGTTCCATGTTCAAGGAACTGTTATTGACAAAACCCAGAGCCAAATCAGAACCAGAAACAACATCATATGTTCAACCAGTCATCAGTGATATCTCCTTAAGAACTGTTGTCTTCAGTTATCAAAAGATACTATCATTTCATTGCTAGTTTCATTGCTTGGGAACCTCCAGTGTCTGTGCACATTTGTCTTGAATAATTTAGCCTTCTACCACACTTAGGGAGCACTGGTGGCACAGTGGTTAAGAGTTCGGCTGCTAACCAAAAGGCTAGTAGTTTGAATCCACCAGCTGCTCCTTGGAAACCCTATGGAGTAGTTCTACTCTATGGGTTTGCTATGAGTTGGAATCAACTCGCAATGGGTTTGTTTTTTTGTTTTTGTTTTGGACCACACTTAGAAAAGCCCTTTCTTTTATAAATAATTTATTTTATTTTTTGTTGTTATTGAGAATAAACACCAATTCAACAATTTCTCCATGTACAATTCAGTGACGTTGATTACATTCTTCAAGTTGTGCAACCATTCTCACTCTCAGTTTTTAGGTTGCTTCTCCCCCATTAACATAAATTCACTGCCTCCTAACTTTCCTATCTAATCTTCTGAATTGCTGTTGTCAATTTGATCCTATATAGGTAGATGGTAAAAGAGGACGATGTTCAAGGCAGTCATTGTTTACTAGTTATGCAAAATTAGTTTGGTTTTAAGAAAACTTCAGGGGATGTTTTTGGTTTAATTTAAGTTTAAAGCTTAAAGATTATCTCAGGGCAATAGTTTCAGAGGTTTATCCAACCTCTGTGGCTCTAAAAAGTCTGCAGTCCACAAGAATTTGAAATTCTGTTCTGCATTTCCCCCCTTTTGATCAGGATTGTTCTATAGAATCTTTAATCAAAATGTTTAGTAATGGTAGCCGGGTACCATCCAGTTCTTCTGGTCTCATGGCAAAGGAGGCAACTGTTCATAGAGGCAATTAGTCACACATTCCAATTCCTTCTCCTATTCCTGACTCTCCTCCTTCCTCTGTTGCTCCAGGTGAATACAGAACAATTGTTGTACCTGGAATGGCCACTTGCAAGCTTTTAAGACCCCAGGCACTATGCAACAAACTAGGAGGTAAAACACAAGCACTAAACACATTACTAGGCCAATTAACTGGGATGTCCCATGAAACCATGACCCTAAACCTCAAAACCAAGGACCCAAATCCCATGAGGTGTTTGGTTGTACATAAGCAGCCTCAGCAGCTACTCCAAAAGGTGGAAACAACCCACATGCCCATCAAAGGATGAATGGATAAACAAATATGGTACATATATACAATGGAATACTACTCAGCCAGTAAGAGAAATGAACTCTTGATACATGCTACAATATGGATGGAGTTTGAAGATATTATGCTGAGTGAAATAAACCAATCACAAAAGGACAAATATTGTATCACCTCACTTATATAAAAAGACAAGAACAGGCAAAGTTTTTTAGTGGTTACCAAAGGTAGGAGGGAGGGGGAAAGGAGGGGTTATTGCTTATAGAGTACTAAGTTTCAGTTTACAGTGGTAGTAAAAATTGCATTGATTAAGGGTAGGGTTGCTCAGTTGATTAATGTAATTGCTGTCAGTAAGTTGTATACCTGTAAAAAGTTAGTTGACCAAAGTTGTGTGATAGATATATTTACAACAACACACACACAAAAAGAAAAGCCCTTTCTTATTACTATTGTTTTCATTTGTCATTTTTCCTCCCCGAAAATATTGACTTTATCCATTTCTTTTTAGTCTATTCATTTTCTGCTTGATCAGGTATGTTCAGATTTAGAGCTGGATCCTAGTATTTATCATTGCCACTCAGAGCGTGGTTCCTGGACCAGCAGTATCAGCATCACATGGAATCTCAGAAATGCAGACACATGAGCCTCACCTCAGACATACTAGATCAGGATCTCTGGGCATGGGCTCCAAAATCTGTGCCTTAACAATATTCCCAGGTAATTAGTAGGCAAAATGTTACAAAACACTGGCACATACACACACCCACACCCAAATCCACACCCATACACATGTACACACACATACACACACGTTATATATACACACATATACTGTATATATATATATAATATATATATATATACATTTGCCTTTCTAGCAAGTTGAGTTCCCATGTGATATTGCTGATACAGGGACTGAACTTTTAGAACTTAAATGGCTTAAATTTGGCTTAAATTTTGAGTCGGAGATATCCATGTTCAAATTTTGACACTGTTATTTACTTAATATGTGACTATGGGCAGGTTGTTAAAGATCAAGTATTATTTCACTTAATTGTCAAAGATGAGACCACGCTTCTCTAGGAATAGGTCATAGGTCAGAAGTTTTGAGTTAAAGACCGTTTCCTTTCTACAGATAAAGATATCTGGTAGGTTTGCTACCTGGACTAACACAGAAGATGATTTATACAGAGTGCCTAGAATTGTGTACATTTGTGAACTGATAATTAAAAATGATGGGAAATTTGGAAATGGATAGTGGTGATGGTTGAACATCATGATGAACAACAAAAAAATGATAGTTATTATTAAAATATAAAATCTTATTTTTTAGTTAGTGATGAGCTCTGTTTATATCTTTATAATCCAATACACTGGCTAATGAAAAAGAGAAATCAAATTAAATTTGATCTTTCTGTGAAATTTCAACAATGATGCATAATTTTATGACATACTTTGTCAAATACATATGCAGTTATTAGCATATCTTTAAGGCAGTTTTTTTTCATGTCAGTAGCCTTGTAAGCTTATACCTGTAAAGGACTGCTTATACCCTAATTATCTTCTACTTGAACACAGATTAAAAATTATATACACACGGGGCCAGTTTTTAGACAAAAAGTAAACAGCTCAACCAAGTATCAGGCTGTCACCAAAATTCAGCTGTTAGGCATTCTAATTTCATTATCTTAATAGACAATTAGATTTATATTTCCACAGATTTTTGAAATTAAGTGCACATTGCAAGTTCATTTGTACCTTTTAATATCTGAAATTGTTTCAATACTTTGCAAATTAGCAGAGTTCATCTATTTGCTTTTTACGGACACATTTGCCACAAATACTGCAAATTCACATAACTCCTCTATGATTCTGAAACACAAGGTTCAGTAATAATTCACCTTATTTTACTAGCAAGTAAACTGTCATTAAACAAGATAATGTTTTAATTCAGAAGATTAACCTGCGGTTACTGAGATAGAACTGTGCATCTCTATTGTGCTGAGCTGCTAATGATAGGATATTTTATGAGTTCTGAATCATGCTGAATTAAGTAAAATATAAATACATTTGTGTAGTGTAAGTATTTCATTAGTAAATCTAACCACATTGGGTATTTGCTACACTCATTTTAATCTAGTTTAATTTGAAGCACAATTTAGTATGAGCTCTATGAGTTACTTCAATTTCTAAAGCACCACTTTTCAAAAGTTTATGGCTTAAGTAAGAGCATGTCAAAACAATTCATTCGTTACTAGAAAAGCAACATTTTTTTTAAACAGAGTAGAGAATAATGAGACTTTGAAAATTCAAGTAACATACTCAAAATGACACTGAAATTTATCCTGAGAACCAGAACCATAACATAAACTTACTTCCTTTGAGTCCTGTTGTCTTAACTACCTGGAAAGGTTTTGCTACATAAAACCACCTGAGGACTTAGAATTCTTTCTTTTGGCTTTGGCCTCCACAATATATTTTTTTATATTTATCTTCATTATTCCCTATACTGTTCAATGGTAGCCATTTATACTCAGGACCTTCATCATTACATATGCCTATGTCTAGCAGGGGTGAGCCTAAGTACCTAAGTATTTAATATACCCATATATAGCTAAGTAATGAGCAGTAAATGGAGAAAACGACTCTGTAAGTATTTATTGACTTGGCCAAGGAGCTGTTTTGATTCCAGCTATCTCTTTTGAGTCACATGTTGGCCTTTGGCAGTTGTATAAACAGGGATGGAATCAATAAATTTGAGTTATTTTCCTGATTTAAGGCAACTTCTGTAACTTTGATAAAAAAACACATAGCCTTCTAGAATCTCTCTTTGCACATTTGTATAACAGAGACAATTTTGATGAGGACCAAATGAAGTAAAAAAAAAAGAAAAAGTCATTCGGAAAACAGAAAGCATATTATGACCACATGTGATTTAGAAAATTGATAAACATTATTATTGTTATTATTATTATTTCTATGGCTATCTTAACCATAAATCATATTAAATAGTTAAATCTTCAATTATTAAATAATAATTAAATAATAATAACAAAGTATCTGATTAACAACCTAGCATCTTCTGAATTATTGCTGACAAATTTCAATTTTCTCAGATGTTTATCTTTGTTCACTTTTTTTTTTTGTCATAGTCTTGCTAAAGTTATGAGGCCTAGGAGTGCCCAAGTTCAAGCACTACCAGGGCACAACTGAGAAGGCAAATTGAAGTTGAGCAAACACACAATTTTTTTGTGTGAATCCTGACTCCTCTTGGGAAAATTACAAAAAGCTACCCCCTCCTTAGGGCTTATGTTAGCTCCCTTTTGTGCAGTGCACAAACTGAGCAGCTGTATGTGAATATCTAGCCTATTGACATACCTTGATAAGTTGCAAATTGCCTTTCACAATCAGCTACTTGCTATCCATTTTCTATTTAAATTGTCAATTAAACTTTCATTATTGTAAGTAATTCAAATTATGTGAGAATTAATATATTTCAGTTCTATTTTCAGTCATTGTTCAGTCTTTTCAATCCTTCTCTGGAAAAAAAAAGTGCAGATATACTATACAAGCACAGATTGTCACCCATCAAAACAAAAAGTGGGGAGGGGCTAAATCTTAAGCATTAAGTTCTTTTTGAGAGTAAAAAAAAATCACTTGGAGAAATGTTTATTTTGATGTTGGTCAAATTGACATTTACTCCTGAAGAGCACGGAAGATAATTGCCATCTAAACTATGTCCAGAGCAAACCCTAAATGCAACATTTTGAAATCATGGAATCAGATTCCTCTTAATTCTGCTGTCCTCCTTAGCTGAAAGCCTAACACTACAGTTTAATACTTCAAGTGTATTGGTTACCATAGTAGGGTCTTACAGGATTTGAAGAAGTCTCCTCAACTAGTCAAAAACACTCAGAAACATAAGCTCAGGGAGCATACAAAAAGAATGAGAACTAAGGCAGAGAAATGTCAATCATTTATGAATGGTCAAGAAAATACAAACTGAAACCGTTTATCTAAACCTATGGAAGGAAGACAGGAGTGGTAAAGAAAGAAAGGCAGTTTAGAATATGTCAGTGAAGAAAACACTCATCTTGTTTCTGACTCTCTATGTTCAAGCCTTTATTTTTGTTCCTGGGGTAACTTGAGTCCTATGGATGATAGTAGAATGAGGGAAGTATAAATGACTTTACCCACCCACCCCAACACACCTTTATTGCAGACTTAGAGTAACAATTTTGATGGGTAATTTATTAGGTACTTTGCCCAGCTAATGTAATCCATAATTGGAAGGTATAAAACCCATCATGCTTGGAAAACACGAAGTACAGCTCACTGAAGGAATGGCTTAAAGATGGCTTGTAAACAAAATTAGCAGCTATCTCTCATTTAATTATGAGCTCAACTGTGTAACATGGAATTTAAAATGTTTTCTACAAGATCTTCATATAGTTAATGCCTTGGCAGCCTCACTCATGAGGTTTTTCCTTTGTTATATAAACATGGGAAAAGCAAAGAAAAAAAAAATAAAGGTACCTTGAGTAATTAAAGATAACATACAATTGAAAAACCAGTATACTCTATAGATTTTTGCAACTGGCTTTTAGAGGGCCACATGCAACACTTGAAAATATTTTCCTGTCTGGTCCATGTTCACCTAATCCAATAAAATAATTCCATTTAGCCTAGCTATCCCTGGATATGATTGTACCTTAGCATTTTATAAAGTATGTTTCAGGGTGTGCTCTGCCAAAATAATGCTAATTCTTTATACTTACTCTATTCTTTACTGATTCTTTATGCTTAGTGTTTTCTTTATTGGAAATTCTTTATGCTCAGCTTATTCTTTATTGGAGATTTATAATACACATTAACATAGAGTATATTAAGGGTGCTAAGAAATCAACTAAACACAGCTAGATTTTATTTTTTAACCTAGAACTTACAGCTTAGTGGACCATGGCACTTCCTCCTCCCTTATAACATCTATTAACAACTCACTGGTATACCTTGGGAAAAAAATCTTTGATCTGGCATCAGTGCTGCCCCTTATTTCTTTTTAACTGGAAGGGTTGGGAAGACAAGAATGAGAGCATTCAAGGAAAAGCAATGCTGCACAAGCGAAAATCCCTCACTCCAAAGCATCTTTACGTCCACATACCCAAGTACCCTATACAGACATCTGCAAGCTATAAAATGATGAGTCAGCCTACAAGAAAACTTCTTTTTCCTTGAAAAACAACTTCTTAATGGACCAACAATACTATCAATCAACTGACTGTTGCAGAGACAGGGAACAAACTAGCACTTAAACATTACTTACCTTAGGATATGGATACTGCTTTGCTTTGGGATACAATGCTCCAGTAAACCGAGGGATAACCATGGTAGGCACCAAGGAGTCATTGATCATCAGGAAGGCAAGCCTTTCTCCATCTGGTGACCACCAGTGGGTGATGTGAGAATGCAGAAGTTCCTCTAGAATAAATGAGTGTTATTAGAAACTAAGTCTAGCAATATGGGCTCAGTTACCCACAAACATCTGTCCCTTGAAATCACCAACATAAATTGTACGTATGTTTTCTAGCTAACATGTTGGAGTTTATCAACTTCACTGAGAATTCTCTATTCCTGAGTTACTCTTTTATTATCTCAAGAAAAGCAGATGCAGAGAGAGGAAAGAATGAAGCAATGAAGTCAGGATTTCATGGATTTTCAGCAATGTGAACAGAACAGATGAAAGCACTACTGGAGTAAAAAAGAATGAGAAGAATGAAGAGTCAGATATGACATAAAATTATATTCATGTCATCATTCATTCATATTTTCACTCAATAAAATTTCCATCCTTTCATCATCAAACAAGTTGAGGACCCACTGGATTCATTAAACCATACTGAGCTCTTAGGAAATTGAATTAAAAATATACTGGACATCTTCCATGTGACCCCAAATCCACTATCCAGTTTTCTACACCTGCTTTCTGGCTCAGGAAGTTAACTTGTGTGAACTACATCAACAGGGCCCCATGCCCTCTGGCTTCCAGTTGCATTTGACAACTACGGTGTTTTGTCAAGAGATTAGAGAGAAGAGAGTGAAGCCAGGCTATTTATTCTCTTGGCTCCCTCCTTCAAAGTCAGCTCAGGTTGGCTGTGTGCTTTAAATGATGTCACCCTCCTGCCAATGCAGCCAGCTCTACACGATTTTCTCCTACTGTGTCTAGTAATGGCTGGCTCATCTCTACAGATGAATGGGTGGTAACAGTTTGACTGCTACTAGTCTAGATTACAACACTTTCCTTTGTGGTTTCCCTACGCTTTTGCCTTTATAAATGGTATCTTTGTAAATAATTCTTCCTTAAATTATCCTACCCTGAATATGTCAAATTTTTTTTCTTTTGGGACCTTGACTGATATAGTAATTAATACCAGCAGCAGAATCAGAATATAGAGCCTCAGCATTAGATTCTGGGATTAGGTTGGACATACATATGAGGAATTTAATAACAATCACCTTTTCCTGGGAGAACTGGGACCTAGAAAATCCACAGCAAAGGGTGTGATCATGATTTATCAGTTTTCACTAGTGTAACATGGAATGAAATTCAGGTCATAAGGAAAGGCATTGGGAGTACAAGTAGATATGACACTTATTTGCTATAAAAAAAAAATGGTGGTTATAAAGATTATTAAGTCCACATAGTTCTTCTGACACTCCACAGAATTACACAGACCAAAAAAAAAAAAAAAGGAAAGAGAGAAACTGAAATTATGACCATGAAATTACTAACACATATTCAGCATAAAAGGTTACCATGGCATATTTGTAGTAGTCTTTCTTCTGTAGTTTCACTTCAGCACAGAGCTGGCTGAGGACCAAGCATATTATCCAATAGAAAAGGTTGCAGAGCTGCAACACAAATTACAGGCTCAACTCCACTTGGTTTTCTAAGCTAAGACAAAGATATTGGTGGAGAAGAACTGAGAACCAGGCACATAGGATAGGGATATTTGGGTAAACATGTGCAGTATACTCATGCTTTCTGGTCTAGTCTCATAAATAATACTTCTGTTTTATGGTGAAAGGCTTCTATATGTGTTAACGTTATAGCTAAAGATTTTGAACCTCAAAATTCCCACAGGCCTTCTTGTTGGCAGAGGCAACTTCTTTCAAGAGAACTAGGCCTCTTCTGCATAAAGACAGAGGAAGGGAAACAAATTCTTTTAAAAATTTAAGAGTTGGCAACACTGGTGACGTTTTCAGCACTCTAAAAGTCTGGAGCACACTGGGGTACCTCCTCAAAAGTGAGAGAAAAATTGTTGGGTCTGTATTTATATAAAAGTGAAGAAGAACTGGACTCTTTGGATTGTGGAGACAAAATAAACCACATTTACATTTGCTGCTCGGTTATATTTCACAGGTAACCCTTAAAACTGTCAGTTTTGAGCAGCACCTAAACAAGAGAGGGTTCGTAGAAGATCCAGGCCATGGTACAACCCTCCCTATCTCACACTTCTCATGACTCAGCAGATGCAAACAGAACTATGGCAAACCAAGATGCTATGTGGTGCCTCTGGCACTTCCCATATTATAATCATCGCAAAGGCATTAAGAGCTTTAGAGAAAAGTCATTCCTCCTATGCTGACAAATAGTTTCCATTTCAAAAGCAGCTCTTTCTACTTGTAGAAACAACTAACCTGACTATGGGACTCAAAGTGACTATGCAACCCAAACTGCCCATCATGAACTGGTCATTAACTCATCCATTGGCCATAAAGTTGAAACACACATAGCACCATTCATTACAAAACGGACACAGTATATATGTGAGTGGACCAGAAAGCTAAGTGAACTGTCTGTGGTTTTGATTCTCTGCTTCATTCCCTCTCCTTTATCTCATGCAAAGGCTCAAGGTGTATTTCCTAACAAAAGCTGACAGAGAAGGAATGAAGTTAGGACTGGTTCATGGATATACCTGCTTGGTTTACTTGAACAAACTGGAATTGGATAGGCTCTATACTAAAGTCTAACTCAGGAAAGGCATTGGAAGACAGTAATAAAGATAGGTCCTCCCAGTTGGCAGTATTTTGTCAAAATATTTACTTGTTCACTTTTCTGTGGAAAGAGGTTTGGCCTGAGTAACTAATAGATGGGCAGCTGATTAGGCATAAGTGAAGAGTAAAATCAGAAAATTAGTGACAAGGAGTTTTAGGGAAAGAGAATGGGAAAGTTTCATCAGAAGGGGTAAAAAATTTAAAATGTGAAGATAATGGTGTCTCAGTGTCCACTGGAACACATCCATGGTAGAGGAAGCTCTCAGTAATCAGATGGACATGATGGCTATCCTGTGCATGTCAGTCAGCGTCTTTCCCACCCCTGCCTGTGCTTTATTTATGGATCCATGGTAGAAGGGATGGAGGCTATGCAAAATCTCAGCAATATGGACTTTCTGTCATCAGGACTGATCTGGGTCCCACCATTAATGAGGGCCCAATCTGTCAAGAGTAGTGGCTATCACTGACCACTTCATATGACACACTTTCCTAGCAGGACCAGATGGCTATCTCGTGGCAAGTAGATAACATGGGAACTCTTACACCAAGATGAGTGGCATTTTGTCCTCACATATTCTGGGTGTGGATCTGACTTCTGTCAGTACTGCTATTCATGGATGTACAGAATAATTTATCTATTACCATGATAATCAACACTATATCACCTCCAGATAGGAAATACTTTATGGCCAAAAAAAAAAAAAAATGGCAATGGTCTCAGACCCATGGGATTCATGGATCTCATCATGCTCCCAATTAGCTGTAAGTACCTGACTTGGTAGAACAGTGAAATGTCCTGCTCTACCTCAGCTTCACAATATTTCATGGACAACAATCTTGAAGCTGGGATGTATTCTGCAGGATACAATGTTCCCCTCCTCTATAGCCAGAGGGTACAGATATAGGGATCAAGATATAGAAGTGGCCTCTCTTACTATCACATCAGTAACACACTGGATAATTTTTTTTTTCTTGTCCTTATGATATGGAGTTTCTTGGTTTAGAAGATCTATTGCCTAAGGGAGAAAAGCATCCAACGGGGAATACAGTTCCTTTGAATTGGAAGCTGAAACCTCCCCCTGATCATTATGGGCTTATTATGTTTCTAGGGAAAAAAAAAATGCCAGAAAATTCGGTCACGGTGCTGGGTCTGATGACTGATCTCATCTGCCTGGAAAAAAAAGTGTGTCTTCATTATACATTTGGAATTCAGAAGATTCACAAGTACTCGTCTGCCCAATAGTACTGGTCAATGGAAAGTTGAATGTGTAGCAACCTGATAAAGACAAAGATAGATAGGAATAAGCTTTGGCAGGAATAAAGCTCTGACCTGACCAACCAGGTAAACAACCTGTCTAGTTAACATGCTGGCAGAAAGTAAGGGATAAAATAATTGGATAGTTGAAGAAGGCAGCTAAGATTACCAGTGTAGGTCACATCACCAGCCTATTTCTTATATTTTTCCCACAATCTTATACGAAAAACACAAGGGGTGGCTAAAGTTTTAAAATATGGGAGGTGTATAAATGGACTGACATGACCATGCAGTGAAACACTGCAGATGGGACTTTGTGTGTTCTTCTTTGGGGACACAAGCTTTGTATTTGGACAAATAATGAACAGCTGATGAGGAACAAAAGGGGTTTCCTGTACCCATTATCTTCCATTTTCTCTTCTGAATCTTTTCTCCACACTTCTCCCAGTAAGCTGTCTTATATATATCATATCAGCAACACATCCATGCTCTCTGACTTTTAGCTGGGTATGACCAGCATGAAGCCAGGCAAATCAGACAGAGGGAAGGATGTGAGTGCATGGAATTTATTTTCTTGGCCCCCACCTTGGCTCACATCACATGGGTTTCACTGTGTCCCTCCATCAAAACTCACTGCTTCTATTAATGAGAAAGCTCTACAAGTTCTCTCCTTCTACCTTCTGGTATCTGCTACCTTCCCACATCACTTCACATGGTGAAGTGACAAATTATCGACTGCATAAGTCCTTGTAATTCTATATTGTATACAGCTCCTTCACAGAGAAAAAATTAAATCGTTGTGTTTTGAATACACTGTTTTTGCCAGCTGAGATCCTGGACCTGATTTATGCAAGGAATTGCAATTTAGTTAAGGAGACATGCATTATACACAAGACACACTGAGGGGGAAAATAATATTAACTGCCAAATGAGTGTAAACTCTTAGTGCTATGAGATTTCAAGGTATAAAGAGATTGTGTTGACTGGTGTAATTACTCTGGGTTTCTAAGAAGTGAGATCTATCATAGATGCTGAAGCATGTGAGCACAAGTATTACCCAACAGTTAAATCCTATGAGGCAGTTCTACTCTGTCCTATAGGGTGCTATGAGTCAGAATCAACTTGATGGTAACGGGTTTGGTTTTTTTGTAAGCATGGCCCAGATGCCAGGGTACCTGTTCAGTGGAAGCCAGATATCACTCACTGTCATTTATTTTAGAGTGATATATGCCTAATGTTGTTCTCCACAAGAATGGTAAAATATCAAAATAATATATGCAAAGAGTTATGCATCATTTATATGTGAAAATAAAGCTATTTGGAATGGGAAGGAAAGAAAAATCAAAGAATTTTTTATAGGCATTTGCTTAAGAGTCATCTTGGATAAGGTATAGTCTCTTTGATTGCAGCAAATGGGGACTTTGTCCCCTGCAGTGGAACTTCTTGTGTGAATTATATATTATTCAGAAATAATTTATTTTTACAAATTGCATTCCATTACATTTAGTGTAGTTTTGGCTCTTCATTGTTTTTATTACACTGATTAAGAAAATCTCACTGCAAAACAGATGGGAGTTTTCAAGACATGTAGTTTTAAATCACAGACAAAACTATAGCCTCAATATAAAGCATTTACAGAAAATGAACTAATATACAATCGTTGTGTTCAGATTAATATGCCATTTTGAAAAGCAAGCTAATTTCATCCATTTATAGTTTTGTTACTTAGACAGGATTTCCTCAGAATGTTACTGCCAACTCTGTGGGCCTATGGTTGATTTTTTTCCCCCTCTGTCCTCCATTTCACATTCAACTTCCTTGAAAGAATTGTCTATATCCATAACCTTATCACGACCCACTTACACCTCCAGTGACTGCAATCTGGCTTCATCATTTGACCAGTTTTACTCTAGGCATTTTCATTAATGATCTGGTAGCAAATCCAGTGGTAACTTTGGAGTCCTTAGCTTGTTTAACCTTTCCAGACACTCAGCACTGTTGATAACCCTCACTTCCTTTGACTTCCCTGGTTGTATCTCTTGTTTTTTCTCTTATCTGTCACAGTCCAGTTTCACAGACACATAGTAAGTGCTCAATAAATATTTGTTGAATCAGTGAATGGATTAATGTAGCTTTGTGTGTCCAAGAGACAGCAAAAATAAAACGAAGATAGGGATTTTCCACCGATCACATTAAACGAAAAAAGGAGTGACTATAGCGTCGGTATGAGTTGGAATACACTCCATGGTAATGAGTTTGTTTGTTTGTTTTTTGGTTTATCATAACCTGCTGATAAGTATATTGCTTATCATGTAAATTCTTTTCTCTCTTCTTCACTTTTCTCATCCTTGATGAGCAATGTAAGGATCACTTCCTTCCTGAAGCCACCTTAGATTTCCTTATCTTACCATAATTAGTTCTATTTATACTTCTATTTACCATGCTCCTAATTGTTCCTTATAGAACAGTTATTTACACATTTATCACTCCACTAAGTTGGAAATACCCAAAATATGAAAATCCTTCTTCCTCATTGTATTGCTCTCAGACAATGCTCGACGAATGAATGTGTTTAATAATTGATACATTGAATATTAAGGTACTCTAAAAATTTGAGATTTTAAAAATCTTTATAAATCATTGAGGCATATTAGTTGAATTCTTCCATTCAAATAATTGAAAGTGACGGTCTTTTTTCTTTCTATTTAACACATTAAAGGCCTTATGGAAATCTTCAAATCCGTTAACTTAGAAACTGTAAACTTTATTTTTACTTTTTTCAATCCTTGATCTGATATTTAATTGTCACCATGTTAAATACTCCAATTTATATGAAATAACTTTAAATGTGCTTTGTGAATATTGTATTTAAAATGATTTTGAACATTTTATTTTTCTTCTGAACTTCACCAACTCTGTAAAGTATCTTATATTTTATATGCTTTTACTTTACTTAGGAGCAGAATAATATCATAAATATTGACAAAGGTTTTAAAAAATGACAATTTTAAAAAGACTTTTAAAGACTTGCATTAGTGACTGTGTTTGGGAGCAACAGATTGTCCTAGTTCTAAAATAATTGAACCCTGCCCATAAAAACCTTCCGTTGTCTTTAATGTGACTCCTTCTCTCTCTCTCTCTTTTTTTGCAATGGCATTTACAGAAGTAAATACAACTGAGAGTGGAAATGTTACATGTTACTTCCTGAGTCTCTCGCATGTGCGAATTTAGTTATATTTGATATCTGTAAAGCAACAAAAAGGAAATCTTCACACCAGAGTATCATACACAGGATTGAAGATCATTTGAGTTCCTAGCAGGTATCACTGCGTGTTGGTGAGAGTTTTGAAGGAAGAGGTAATGTCTGGAATCTGAGAGCTGTTGGCATATTGGACAAGCAAAGTGATAGTGGGAGATTAAAGGGCATCTAGGTCTCTTGAATCACAGTTTAAAATGGCTGGCAAAGCATCAAAGGAAAAACAATCAGACATCTGAATTCCCTAAACTCCTCTGCTACACCTTAACTTGATTCCGTTGGTAGGACCTGTTTTCCTAAAAATGAAGTGAGAATTAGAGTAAGTCCATGGACAACAGAGTTCAGAGCCACTCGCTAAGAAACACACCAGTGAAATATGTGATGGTTCAGGCCCAATAATACATGCTATCTCTCAAGAAACAATGAAAGGCATTCCACTATGACAGGTAGAGTGGACTGGTGACTAAACACTGGCTTCGGAGTCAGAAGACACACATTCACATACTGGCCTTGCCACTACTAGCTCTGACTTAATGTTCAAGTCCCTTATCCTCCTTCAGTCTTGGTTTCTTCCTTAAGTGATTAGATATACTAGAATTTTGAGGATTAAATGACACAGCACATGTGAAATATCCTACTATACGTAAAATAAGATCCCAAAGAATTGAGTTTAATATGAATGGCAACAACTATATACATATTTTTTCCAGTTTTAACTCAATAACTACTTTGTCCCCTTTGAAATGTGTCAAACCTACATTGTCATCACAAAGGTTTTTGAAATCTGACCAACACATTTTTCACTCTCAACCCAAATATACAGATTTTTACCCTCTGATGAAACAAATACCTCATCAGATAATGATCTCTAGTTTCTCTCCTGAAAATTTCTTTAACAATAAAATGGTCATAACCTCTATGAAGTCTTCCACTGGGATAGAGGCTCAAGTCATCTTGATCAATGGTCAAGTCAACAAAATAGGCACAGTTTACACTGACTATATGCCCTGCTGATTGAAAAGCACATCAATGTTAAGAATTGCTTTCTGTCTCCCAGTGTAACAAACTAGCATGCTGTGAAATGGCTACATTGCCACTAAATTATTTTTTTTCTTCCTTGAAATCCGCTGCTTGTTGTAAATGCCTGCCCACTATGCCTGCCACCAGTATTTACTAGTGACTCAAACCAAAAAACAGAGTCATTCCTGACTTTTTCTTCCCAACCCCATCCATTTGGTCACTATGATATATTTATTGCCTCATCGATTTTAGAACCCTTCCTCCTTCTTAGTGCTTTAAACCATTGCTCACTATATCTTGACAGAACATAGAAAAAGCCTTATAGCTGCTCACTGTGTCTTTCCTGTATTAGATCCCAGCTTCACACTGGGGACACAATGATCTATTTATATGGAAGATCTAATCTCGTCACTCCTTCACTTGAAAAACTCTACTAGTTTTCCCATTCACTAGTGGAAAAGTAATTGAAATGTAATATTACTTTTAGGGTCACCATTGCTTGATTCTTGCTGCCTCCCTTTGTCTCAAATTGTATGCCTCAATACTATCCGAACAGATTATAGTTCCCTAGGCACAACAGTGCTATTACTTTTGCAAGCTGTTACTTCTGCTTGGATTGTCCTTCCAATTTCTTCTCATGTGTAACATTTCTTAATTTTTCTGGTTCAACTTAGAAAATTCTCCCTTTGGAAAAGATACACAAATCCCTAAAATGGGTTAAGTGTCACCCCTCTTTTCTTTCAGAGGACCCTGTGTTTACTATCATCTGGCAAACTAACACGATAGGTGACAGGGTTTCTTCATCTGTGTGGGTAACAGCAACATTTTGAAGACAAAGGCCATATCTTAGCCTCTGTGCTCCTCTAGGTAAGGCCATCAATTCGCTCTGCTACTTGGATTCCCAGAACTACCCTGGTTTCAAAGAATATTGACTATACCATGGACTGCCAGAAGAACTAACAAACCTGTCTTGGATGAAGTACAGCCAGAATGCTCCTTAGAAGCGAGGATGGAGAAACTTCATCTGACATAATTTGGACATGTTATCAGGAGGGACCAGTCCCTAGAGAAGAACATCATGCTTGGTAAAGTAGAGGGTCAGCAAAAAAGAGGAAGACCCTCAACAAGATGGATTGACACAGCAGCTGCAACAACGGGCTCAAGCATAGCAACGATTGTTAGGACGGCGCAGGACCGGGCAGTATTTCGTTCTGTTGTACAGAGGGTTGCTATGAGTTGGAACCTACTTGATGGAACCTAACAACAACAACAACAACCCTGATTCAGGTTTGTTCTCCACCTCTTTCTTCATTCAAAGGGCCATCCCATGCCCCTCCAATAATTTTAGATTTAGAAATAGGAAAGTCAGAGTCAGTTTCTGGCACTACCGTCCAAAGAACTTTACTTATATATTTGTTTATTTCTTTTTCACACTTTCTTAGTATACTTACTACTGATATGTTCACAGTAGCTCAGAAAAACTCTGGCCTCTAAAATAATTTACTATTTGATCAACAGCCTAACCCAGCAAAATCTTGCACTTGAATGCCCTTGAATGTAAGGTCTTGAGGGTAATGCTTGGTTTTGCTCTCTGTTGTATCTCAGAACCTAGATGCCTTCAGTAATATCTGCTGAGTAAAATAATGAATTATCTCAATCATTCATTTTTCTTATAAACATAAAAACTATCACTTTCGGGTAGTGAATTTGTATCTGCAAATAATAGTTCTTGAAATGAAATTGATGTTTCTTGATGATTCTTAGCTTTATAATTTGTAATTAAAGAGACTAACTTAGTATAAATCTTGACATATTTGCCAAAGTAATTTACGTAGTATGAAACCTAGGTATTAAACTCAAGCTTTTAGTCTTCCCCATGTGACCAGTACCTGGAACTCGGCTGACATTTGATACATGATCAAAACAGGAAAATGGTTTTCATCACCTGATTCATTTTTATGTTCTCATTTGTTACTATAACTTCATTCAAGCATTACCACATATAACTCTCTAAGTAGATTTTATATTTTTCTCTATGCATTGGCTTTTAAAATGTGACAGAATGTTCCTAATGGGAAAATTAAAATCAAGTGGATTTTATGCTTTTTTTGAACAGTGTAGGTTTTTGGTTTCATTTTTTCCAGAGAATCAGAAAAAATTAGCATCTAATTCCAGAGTGATTTAAGACCACCCCTCACTTTCATTACTTAAGTGTGATGTAAAATAAAATCTATCTGGGTCGACATAATACACACATACACATCAAATGTAGAATCATTTAAGTAGATGTAATTCACAACCAGTGAAAATATGATCACATGCAAAGATATGAAAGCATGAACGTAATTTTGAGAGGAAAGGAGGAAAAGAAATAGTGCTTTAAGTACTGTTCCAGAATAGATTTTTCTTGTAGATTTTTTGAAAAATATGTCATTTGTATTCTTTTGAAACTAAATTTGTTCAACTCACCTTCATATAACCAGTCAGCAATTCCATTAAAAATAATTCCTTCTTTTCCAGAAGATGTCAGTCGCAATGAACTGCTCTTTATATCAGGTTGATAGTAGATGTTATTTTCAAAAATATAAATCTAGATCAGGAAACACGTGAAACAAGCAAACAAAAAATCCAACCTATTAGGATACCTTTTTTTAACGTCCATATTAACATAATGATAGCTGAATAGCTAAGCATTTCATTATTTGCATGCTTTCCATTTGTTTTTATTTAATGCATGTATTATATTGCTTTAAATTTTTAATAGGTGTTTCTTCCTTTATCTTATAAATATCAAGTTGTCATTTGGAAATTACATGGCACCCAGTATTTATGCACTTAAATCCATATTTTCAACAACAGTATTTCATCTAGTTATTTATCTCTCTACCGCACCGCAAAATGGGTTTGGGTTAGAGATAACATTTTGCATATTCAAGAGACTGATAACTGAAACCAGATGCCATTTTTAGTAAAGATTCAATTTTGTGTCTTTACTTTTACAAAAGTTCATTTCATGATCAATAAAATCATTTTTTAGAGTATTTCTGATTCTATCAAGCTTGACTCACAGATCTACTGGTAAAAGGAGGGGGCAGCAAAATTCCCTTGAATTGATAAGTGGAACACACCTCCCTATACCCCCATTGTCCTTGGTAATTCATTCCTAAATAGCATAGCAGTAATAATAACTTTGTGCCTGAGGCTTTACGCAAGAGTTTCAATTTGAACAAGTCACATACTCAGCAGCAACAATAGCCACCAAAACAGAAACAAGAGTGGAAGCTAAAACAATGTCCACACAAAATGATGCATCAAAGATGTAGATAACTCAGCATGAAATTATTTATAACTCGTTTCACAATATATCTACTATCAAACATTTCAAACTGCTGGTCAATGTGATATTAGAATCTTCCACAGAACCAGACTTCTTGCATCTGTTGGGGGAAGCAGAATATTGTACAGTGCAAACCAAATCGCTATTTAGATGGGACATTCTACTATGAAGGTGAGAAATGGTCTAATGCCCATGCTATAGTTCCATTATACAATACCTATTACCCATTGCCGTGGAGTCAATTCTGACTCATAGCAACCCTATAGGACAGGGTAGAACTGCCCAATAGGGTTTCCAAGGAGCAGCTGGTGGATTCAAACTGCTGACCTTTTGGTTAGCAGCCAGGCTCTTAACCACCGTGCAGCAGGGCTCCATTATACAATAACAAATATAATAAACATAAGAAGTTCTGAAACAAATCTCTGAATAAGAATGAGGTCCTGAATTTTAAATCCTGAAGTGTGCAGTGGCAAACACAATTTGAATATGTAGATAATGCCATTAATAGTCTATTTTGATTCTAAGGATTTAGCAAACTGTGGGTGTATCTAATTAATGGCTCCACCACTCCCTGTGCTTTGTATTTCAGGAAATAATGCCAATATAAAAATAAGCATTTTATGGGGGGGAAATAGAGGGTAGAGTAGGCAACCTAAGTTTAAAATCTGACTGACCTTGAAAATTTTCTTAACCTTTCTAAATCTTAGTATTCTCCTTTATACAATATGGACAATACTCGCATCTACCTTACAGATTCGTTGTGAAAAAGTGAAATGATGAGTATAGAGCATGTAACACATAAAATAACAAGGTTAGAAGTACTAAACTTTTGTTTTAGAAATACAGGTAATCCCCCACTTACAATGTGTTTGAGATACAACGAACCGCACTTATGACTCTTTTTTTTTTTTTTGTACGTCTTATCCTTAGTAATATGTACTATATACACTGTTGCAGTGCATAATTTGCTGAGGCTATCATTCTCAGTTGCTCACTCGCAGATGTTCAATTTTATGATTTACTGTTCAAAACACTGCCGTATAGCAGGCTATTGCCTGGTCTAGAATGAAGTTGGGGTTAGTGTCAAGAGTCATAATGGATAGAAAATTGGACAATGTTCAACTCTAACACCATAAGAGAACTGAACTGAGTGCATGCCCAGTAGTCATTACCACTCTGACTTCATTGTTAGGACACTAATTTCGACTTCAACAATGACCAGGCTATAGCATGATGTTACTGAGCATTCCGTTAGTTGCTAATTTGAAACGAGGTATTTGACTTACATCAGAACTGATTTACAACGGAGTCTTCAGAACGGAGCCTTGTTGTACACAAATTTTTTAAAGGATACATATTCTAAATCAAAACAAAACTTCTATTGTTTAGGTAGATGTGTAAATTATCCCAAACTACTAACCAATCTACATATTGGATTGGTAAAGTGTATATTAACTGAAGTAGTAGAGAAACAATAGTAGTAGTAGTAAACGCAGGAGGAGGAAAAGTATCAACAAATTATGTTTTCTGAGTTTACTTTAGTTAGAAAGTTTTCAAGTGATGAAGGAAGCATAAAATAAGCTGATCATTGAGAACATGTTGATCACACTAAGCAAAAGTTTGAGGACTATTGTTCTGGTGTAGTGCCACTGAATTGGATTTAATGACTCACAAACCATGACCACTGATTAAAAAAATATATTATTTATTCTACCATCTAGAATAATCTTTTCTAGCCATCTAAAGCCTTAGCTTTATACCTTTTATATACTATCTTATTTTGTGTTTCACAAATGGTATATGAAATAGGCAGGCAAAGTCTTCCTTACCGGAGGGAACTCTTTTTCTGTGCCTGTACCTTTTATTGAAAACCCTAGTGGCATAGTGGTAGAGTTTGACTGCTAACCTAAAAGGTATCAGTTCAAATCCACCAGGTGCTCCTGGGAAACCCTAGGGGGCAGTTCTACTCTGTTCTATAGGGCTGCTATGAGTTGGAATCAACTCGACGGCAATGGATTTTTTGGGTTTTGGTACCTTTTATTAGGGCTTGTGAATAACAACACCGCACATCATCCACACCCAAGCTACTAAAGCACTGATAGCTGTTATTAGGAGTAGGGGTTACTTCACCCAAATAATGTGATTCCAAATCCTCAGCTTTACAAATGTTACAGACTCTAAGTCAAAATAATTAATAAAACTTCCACAACCTCAGCAGATGTATAAATTATCTAAAACTATTGACCAGTAATTACATTTATATTTGAAGAAAAGATTGAATGATATTCAGAATCCATATAAAACCGACATCTGCTTCAATGTAAAAGAACAAGGAATATGAAATCAGAATTTTAATGCCATTCTACTGAAAGCTGAAATCTCGGGGAAAAAGATCCTTTTCTGTGCATAATCAGTACGTTTATAATTTCCTAATCACATTTCAATTATCAAAGTGTTCCAAATAATAATCACAAACTGTAACCACTGCGTAGACAATTTGAGGGCTGCAAATATTCCCAGGTAGTATCCAGGCACTCTGATAAAATTAAACTGGATCTTAATGGTAATCATCAAGGGCTTTGACTAGATTTACATCACACTGAAAATATGTCAAACACTACTGTCATTTATCCTAAGGTTACTGATTAACCTGTCATAATATTTTGATAACATTAATCAATTATTTCAATGAGCCCCCTAAACAATATAACAAGCCAGAATGGATAGCTATTTGACCATTTAACTCTTCAATTTATAGACAAAGCCAGCTACACAGCTGTTCAAAATCAATGGCCTTAGCATCCCACAAAATAATTCAAAGTTGGTAAAGTCACTACAAAGGGAACAGGAAGAACATTAAAATACTATGTGCTGAATTATGCCAATTTAAGAAACAGGTAATACATATTCCCAAAAATTATACTAATCAATATGTTTGTCCATATTACTCATTACCGTTATTGGTCATACTGTCTGTCACTGCTGAGCAGGAGCCTTGAAGAACTAATTCAAAATTTGCACCCTCTCATTCCCCAGACACAGTCATTAGCAATGCTCCAGATGGTAGAGACTATAGCAGCCTGGAATGCTGAGTGAAGAAATATGGACCAGAATCCCCCAGGGAACTTGTGATGGACATACAGCAAGAAATTAACATTTGATGTTAAAATCATTAAAGTTTTGGGGCTGAGTGTAATCACAGTGTAAATTAGTCCACTATGACTGACTCAACCAGTTTTAACAGCTGATTTGAAATTCGCAAGCCTCTCAAAAACTTTTATGTATATTGAAAAAAAAAGAGCAAAATTAAACAGACCTCTTTTAGTGAAATGTTATTGAAAAGTCATTCCACTTTCACTGATTTAACTAATTTTCATGAAAATTTTAAATTAGAAAATTCTGGAACATTCCTAAATCATCATGCATTGTAGTGGTATCAGAGAATCTATGAAGTTACAGCGGAGTTGGGAGAGTATCTGGGTTGCCGTCTACTGCGGCTTACTTTCTTGAAACAATAAATATATTTAGGAAACTATCACAGATAATAATTATTGCTGGCAGGGATGCATTGAAAGTGGTCGTCTATACTAATAGTGAAAATATAAAGTCTTATGACCATTTGGGAAGGCAACATGGCAATTGAAAACAAAACATAACACAGTCCATCTCACCTGCCATCCCAAACTGGGGACCTTCTCCTGTAGAAACAAAAGCACCAACATGTACAGAACATGAAAAGTGATGTTTATTTCAGTATCATTTATAATGACCAAAAAATAGAGGCAAAGTGAGAACACCAAAGATGAGTACCTAAATGGAGTATGACTCATCCACACCATATAACAACATTCAGGCTTTGAAGGGAATAACTTAGTGCTATACAAGTTGACTTGGAGGAGTTTCACTGAGGTAGTGCTGTGTGACAAAAGCAAGGTACATACATACACACAAAAATTAATTTAATGTGAACTAATATTTGTGCAACAGATGATGACAATACTCATACAAACTTACACTAGCAGGAATCTCACCAACATATATATATTAATATTGGTTGTTGTTACTCAGTCCCACACTTGACCCCTATAGTTTTTTATTACTGGGGTCATTAGAATTCTGAAATCCGTATTTCCAAGACCCCCTTGCAAACGATGTCTTCTGGCTTCTTTGCTAGATGGGTTTTAGTTACGCCCTGCCAAAGGTAGACAGTTGCTAGTAGAAGGCAGGAATTGGAAGCCATTCACATCTTGGAGTGGCTCTAGCGGCATCAGCAATGGTGGCTCAGTGGCAGTGGTGATGATCCGCAATGGTGATGGGAGTGTGGACTCCCTGGGTACTGCCTTGTTAGTAAAAGTATGGGTTCCTAAGTTCTGGGTATCACAACTTTTGCTTCTCCAACCATTCCAACATTGTTTCTAACAACTGCCTACATGACATCCCTTCCATTTGAAATACTTGGAGTGATTCGCTTTCCTGATTGAAAACTCTTACTGAAACGGTACAAATATATATAAATATATCTATATATATATATGTACAGTATTATGTAAACATAGGGAAGCTCTGGAAGGATATGTGCTTGCCACTTGCCACTGAACACAGCTGTATGGGTTGGAGGGTTAATATGGGGGCGGGGGGAGAGGACTGGATGTAGATTGTCAAGCAGTAAAGACTGGAAAAAAGCACTCTTAAAAAGACTTGATCGCATTTATGCTTGTATGTAGATTATGTAGGTTAGTATACATATAAATAAAGTATAAACATTAATTACAGTGATAATAAAACATTATGATGCTGAAAGAGAAGTTAGTCTGTCATGTGGCTACATAAATAATAAGTGCTCAACTTTTAAAAAAATTTGAAACTGATGATAATGAGGGTGTTTACTTAATTTAGAGCAGGGTTTTTTCTACCTTGGCACTACTGACATTTTAGAATGGATAATTCTTTATGTGGAGAACTGTCATGTGCAATGTAGGATGGTTAACAACTCTGGCCTCTACTCACAAGATGCCAGCAGCAATCCCCCCAGTTTTGATACCCAAGATGTTCCCAGACATTCCTTATGGAGCAAAATTGCACCCCACCCCCCGCCTAGAGAACTACTTATTTACAGGGAAATGGGTTCTTTGCATAAGCATGCTTAGTAAATGAAATGATTTAGTTTGATTCCCTAAGCCTTTAAGAGCCAATTTCCAACTTGTTGTTAGAATGTATTCTGCTTAGTATCCCTGGGGTTATAAAGATTTCTAATGCATAGTCCCTAGCTTCAAGAAGATTGTAATTTTATGTGAGAAACAGGTATGCAAACCTCTAAAACCCAATGAAGAAAAAGCACATACTACAGGACTTAGCCATAAGTGGCAGAGCTGGAGTGGTGGATTTGGTTCTGGATGACTTCTAAAAGGTACTGATTTTTAAATTGTGTCATAAAGGACATGGAGTGGTTCCATGGGATTAGGATGGTAGAGGAAGAAACTCTGGGCTGAGAGAACAGAATGAGCTCGAGCAAAGCTGAAGAACTACAGAAATACTTGGAAAAAATTTATCTAAGATATCAGGTATATGTTTATGCAGCTATGGTTGCTCTACAGGTTAAGATGGTGCCAAATCATAGAGCTAGACCAAATAGTTTGAACTTAATTTTTGCAGTTATCAAGAGCGTTAATTAGTTTATGAGAGCTAGGTTATTTGATTTGCTTTAGGAAAATGTTTTGGATAATAATTGATGGCAAAAAAGAACCGATTGTGGAAAGGGAGATAGCTAGCAGAAGGATAATTAAAATATTCTGCTTAACAGGAGTGATACTTGTAAAAATGGAATAAATACTCCTAACATATGACTTCCTACTTACATCTAAGAAATTTATAATTTCTAATTACAATGTGTCAGTATCTCTCTCGGATCCTTTTCAGCTTCACCGTCCAGAGTCAATCATTCCACCTTTTCTTACCCTGGTTGCATATCCTTTAAATCAGATACAGTTCTTATCTTTCACCACCCTCTAATACAACTT
This sequence comes from Trichechus manatus latirostris, assembly GCF_000243295.1. Lineage (NCBI taxonomy): Eukaryota > Metazoa > Chordata > Mammalia > Sirenia > Trichechidae > Trichechus > Trichechus manatus. The sequence goes on from NW_004443969.1 coordinate 3,103,930, forward strand.
GCTGATGTTAGATGAATCTCAGCTGAAAGCAGAGAATACCAGAAAGGTGTTTACCTGTGTTTTATTGACTATGCAAAGACATTTGACTGTGTAGATCACAGCAAATTGTGGATAGAATTGCAAAGAATGGGAATTCTAGAACACTTAATTGTGCTCATGAGGAACCTGTACGTAGACCACAGGGGGTACTGCGTGGTTTAAGGTTAAGAAATGTATGCATAAGGGTTTAATCTTTCACCATACTTATTCAATCTGTATGCTGGGCAAATAACCCCAGAAGCTGGACAATATGAAGAGGAACAGGGCATCAGGATTGGAGGAAGACTCATTAACAATCTGCATTATGCAGATGACACAACCTTGCTTACTGAAAGTGAAGAGGACTTGAAGCACTTACTGATGAAGATTAAAGACTACAGCCTTCAGTATGGATTACACGATATAAAGAAAACAAAAATCCTCACAACTGGGCCAATAAGCAACATCATGATAAACAGAAAAGACTGCAGTTGTCAAAGATTTCATATTGTTTCCACAATATGGATCCACAATCAATGCACATAGAAGCAGCAGTCAAATCTGCTGCAAAAGATCTCAGTAAAGCGTTAAAAAGCAAAGACGTCACTTTAAGACTAAGGTGTGCCTAACTCAAGCCAGGGTATTTTCAATCACCTCATATGCATGTGAAAGCTGGACAATGAATAAAGAAGATCTAAGAACAATCGATGACTTTGAATTATGGTGACCTCGAAGAAGAATGAACAAATCTGTCTTTGAAGAAGTACAGCCAGAATACCCTTAGAAGCAAGGATGGCAAGACTTCATCTCACATACTTTGGATATGTTATCAGGAGGGATCCGTCCCTGGAGAAGGACATTATGCTTGCTAAAGTAGAGGGTCAGTGAAAAATAGGAAGACCCTAATGAGATGGATTGACATAGTGGCTGCAACAATGGACTCAATCATAACAATTGTGAGGACGGCACAGGACCAGGCAGTGTTTCCTTCTGTTGTGCATAGGGTTGCTATGAGTTGGAACTAACTCAATGGCACCTAACAACAACAATGGACTTTGATCCTTTGTCAAAGATCAGCTGACCATACCAAAACTGTTGCTGTCAAGTTGATACTTATTCATAGTAACCCTATAGGACAGAGTAGAACTGCCCTATAGGGTTTCCAAGGAGCGGCTGGAGGATTTGAACTGCCAACCTTGTGGTTAGCAGCCAAGCTCTTAACAACTGTGCCACCAGGGCTCCTTAGACCATAGGTGGATGGATTTACAACTGGAATCTCAATTCTTTTCCATTGGTCTATGTGTCTGCCATTGTACCAGTACCATGCTGTTTCGACTACCGTAGCTGAATAGTACGTTTTGAGATCAGGTAGTGTGAGGCCTCCTACTTTGTTCTTTTTCTTCAGTAATGCTTTCCTTATTAAGGGCCACATTCCTTCCCATATAAAGTTGGTGATAAGTTTTTCCATCTCATTGAAGAATGCTGTTGGTATTTGGATCAGGATTGCATGATATCTGTAGATCGCTTTAGATAGGATTGAAATTTTCACAATGTTGAGTCTTCCCATCCATGAGCATGGTATGTTTTTCCACTTATACAGGTCTCTTTTGGTTTCTTGTAATAGTGTTTTGTAGTTTTCTTTGTATAGTTATTTTATGTCCCTGGTTAGATTTACTTCTAAATATTTTATCTTTTTAGGAGCTTTTTTTTTTTTTGGCTTCAACAAACAGAAGTTTCTTTTCTCAGTCTAGTAGGCTAGAAATCTGAATTCTGAGTGCCAGCTCCAGGGGAAGCCTTTCTCTCTCTGTAGGCTCTGGAGTGAGATACACATCTTCAATTGTCCCCTAGTCTAGGAGCTTCTCAACACAAGGACCCTGGGTCCAAAGAATGTGCTCCACTCTTGGCTCTTCTTTCCTGGTGGTAGGAGGTCCCTCATCTCTCTCTCTTTGCTTCAGTCTCTCTCTTTTTATTTTCTTCTTTTTTTTTATTATTGTGTTTTAGGTGAAAGTTTACAGCTCAGTTAATCTCTTATAGAAAAATTGATACACATATTGTTATGTGACCCTAGTTACAATCCCTATAATGTGACAGCACACTTCCCCTTTCCGCCCCATGTTTCCCATGTCCATTCAGCTAGCTCCTATCCCTGTCTTCTCATCCCACCTGTCATGGTTTGAATTATGTCCCCCAAAAAATGTGTGTATCAATTTGGCTGGGCCATGATTCCCAGAATTGAGTGGTTGGCCTCCATTTTGTGATTGCAATTTTATGTTAAAGAGGATTAGAGTGGGATTGTAACACCATCTTTACCCAGGTCACATCCCTGATCCAATGTAAAGGGAATTTCCCAAGGTTGTGGCCTGTACCACCTTTTACCTTGTAAGAGATAAAAGGAAAGGGAAGCAAGCAGACAATTGGGGACCTCATACCATCAAGAAAGCAGTGCCGGGAGCAGAGCACGTCCTTTGGACCGGGGTCCCTGCACCAAGAAGCTCCTAGTCTGGGGAAACACTGATGAGAAGGCCAAGAGAGAGAGAAAGTCTTCCCCTGGAGCTGACACCCTGAATTTGGACTTTTAGCCTACTTTACTGTAAGGAAATAAACTTCTCTTTGTTAAAACCATCCGCTTGTGGTATTTCTGTTATAGGAGCACAAGATGACTAAGACACCAGCTCCAGACATGAGCTACTCATTCAGTCTGGTGTATCTACTTGAACTAAGAAGCACATTCTTAACGAATATTATTTTATGTTTTATAGTCCAGTCTAATCTTTGTCCGAAGAGTAGGCTTCAGGAATAGCTTTAGCTCTGGGTTAACAGAGAGTCCAGGGTCATGTCCTGGAGGGTTCCTATAGTCTCAGTCAGACCATTACGTCTGGTCTTTTTATGTGAATTTGAGTTCTGAACCCACCTTTCTCCTGATGCATCAGGGACTCTCCATTGTGTTCTGTGTCAGGGTGGTTATTGGTGGTAGCCAGGCACCATCTAGTTCTTCTCGTCTCAGGCTGATGGAGTATCTGGTTTATGTGGCACTTTTGTCTCTTGGGCTAATATTTTCCTTGCTCTTGGGTATTCTTCATTCTCCTTTGCTTCAAGTGGGTTGGCACCAATTGATGCATCTTAGATGGCCGCACACAAGCTTTAAGACTCCAGATGCCACTCACCAAAGTGGGATGCAGATCATTTTCTTAATAAACTTTGAGATGCTGATTGACTTAGATGTCCCCTGCAACAATGTTCCCCAGATCTCTGTCCCTGTTATTCTGTCCCTTGAAGTGTTTGGTTGCGCTCAGGAAACGTCTTAGCTTTTAGTTTAGTCCTGTTGTGCTGACTTCCCCTGTATTGTGTGTTGTCCTTCCCTTCACCTAAGATAATAGTTGTCTATTATCTAGTTAGTGAATTCACCTCTCCCTCCCTCTCCACCCTTGTAACCATCAAAGAATGTTTTCTTCTGTGTTTAAACCTTTTCTTGAGTTCTTGTATCTCTTACAATATTTGTTCTTTTGTGACTAATTTCACTCAGCATAATGCCTTCCAGGTTCATCCATGTTGTGAGATGTTTCTAGGATTCATCATTGCTCTTTATTGTTGTGTAGTATTTCACTGTGTGAATATACAATATAAAAATATATATGTTTATCCATTCATCTGTTGCTGGACACCTAGATTGTTTCCAGTTTCCATCTTTTTGCTGTCCTGAACAGTGCTACAATGTACGTGGGTGTGCATGTATCTATTCGTGTGATGGCTCTTATTTCTCTAGGATATATTTCAGGGAGTGGGATTGCTGGATCGTACAGTATTTCTATTTCTAGCTTTTTAAGGAAGCACCAAATCAATTTCCAAAGTGGTTGTACAATTTTACATTCCCACCAACAGTGTATAAGTGTTCCAGTCTCTCCATAACCTCACAACATGTATTATTTTGTTTTTTGGGTTAATGTTACCCTTGTTGGGCTGAGATGGTATCTGTTTATAGTTTTGATTTGCATTTCTCTAATGTATAATGATTGTGAGCATTTCCTCATGTATCTGTTAGACGCCTGAATGTCTTCTTTGGTGAAGTGCCTGTTCATATCCTTTGCTCATTTTTTTAATTGGGTTATTTGTCTTTTTGTTGATGAGGTTTTGCAGTATCTTGTAGATTTTATAGATTAGACCCTTATCAGCTATGTAGTACCCAAAATTTTTTTCCCAGTCTGTAGGTTGTCTTTTTACTCTTTTGGTGAAGTCTTCTGATGAGGATAAGTGTTTGATTTTTTAGGAGCTCCCAGTTATCATCTGGTGTTTCTATTCTGGTGTTTCTGCATTGTTAGTTATGTTTTATATTCTGTTTATGCCGATTATTAGGGCTCCTAGGGTTGTCCTTACTTTTTCTTCCATGATCTTTATCATTTTAGATTTTTTATTTAGGTCTTTAATCTATTTTGAGTTAGTTTTTGAACGTGGTGTGAGGTATGGGTCGTTTCATTTTTTTGCAGATGGATATCCAGTTATGCCGGCACTATTTGTTAAAGAGATTGTCTTTTCCCTATTTAATGGACTTTGGGCCTTTGTCAGATATCAACTGCTCATAGGTGGATGAATTTATGTCTGGATTCTCGATTCTGTTCCATTGGTCTATGTATCTTTTGTTGTACAAGTACCAGGCTGTTTTGACTAGTGTGGCAGTATAATAGGTTCTAAAATCCAGTAGGGTGAGGCCTCCCACTTTATTCTTCTTCTTCAATAACGCTTTACGTATTCAAGGCCTCTTCCTTTTCTATATGAAGTTGGTAATTTGTTTCTCCATCTCATAAAAAAATGCCATTGGAATTTGAATCCGGATTGCATTGTATCTGTAGATTGCTTTTGGTAGACCTGACATTTTCACAATGTTGAGTCTTCCTATCCAGGAGCAAGGTATGTTTTTCCACTTATGTAGGTCTCCTTTGGTTCCTTGCAGTAGTGTCTTGTAGTTTTCTTTGTATAGGTCTTTTACATCCCTGGTTAGATTTATTCCTAAGTATTTTATCTTCTTGGGGGCTATTGTAAATGGTACTGATTTGGTGATTTCCTCTTAGAAGTTCTCTTTGTTGGTGTAGAAGAATCCAACTGATTTTTGTATGTTTATCTTGTAACCTGATACTTTGCTGAAATCTTCAATTAGTTCCAGTAGTTTTCTTGTGGATTCTTTGGGGTTTTCTGTGAATAAGATAATATCATCTGCATATAGGGGTACTTTTACTTCTTACTTACTAATTTGGGTGCTCTTTTTTCTTTTTCTTGCCTTATTGCTCTGGCTAGGACCTCCAGTACAATGTTGAATCAGAGTAGTGATAAACAGTATCCTTTTCTGATTCCCATTCTCAAGGTGAATGCTTTCAGACTCTCTCCATTTAGGATGGTGTTGGCTGCTGGCTTTGTATAAATGTCATTTGTTATGTTGAAGAATTTCCCTTCTATTCCTATTTTGCTGAGAGTTTTTATCATGAATAGGTATTGGACTTTGTCAAATGCCTTTTCTGCATCAATTGATAAGGTCATGTGGTCCTTATCTTCTGTTTTATTTATGTAATGGATTACATTGATTGTTTTTCTATGTTGAACAATCTCTGCATACCTGGTATGAATCCTACTTGGTCATGGTGAATTATTTTTTTAATATGTAATTGAATTCTATTGGCTAGAATTTTGTTAAGATTTTTGCCTCTGTGTTCATGAGGGATATTGGTCTTAATTTTCTTTTTTGTGGTGTCTTTACCTGGCTTTGGTATCAGCGTTATGCTGGCTTCACAGAATGAGTTTGGGAGTATTCCTCCCTATAATATGCTCTGAAATACCTTTAGTGGTACTGGTGTTAACTCTTCTCTGAAAGTTTGGTAGAATTCTCCAGTGAGGCCATCAGGGCCAGGACTTTTTTTTTTTTTTTTGGGAGGTCTTTATGATCTCTTCAATTTCTTCTTTTTTTTATAGGTTTATTTAGTTGTTCTACCTCTGTTTGTGTTAGTTCAGGTAGGTAGGGTGTTTCTAGAAATTTGTCCATTTATTCTAGGTTTTCAAATTTGTTACAGTGCAATTTTTCATAGTATTCTGTTATGATTCTTCTAATTTCATTTGGGTCTGTTGTGATATCATCTATCTCATTTCTTATTCATATTATTTGCTTCCTCTCCTGTTTTTCTTTTGTCAGTTTGGCCAGTGGTTTATTGATTTTGTTGAACTTTTCAAAGAACCAGCTTTTGGTTTTATTAACTCTTTCAATTGTTTTTCTGTTCTCTATTTCATTTCATTCTGCTCCAATTTTTATTATTTGCTTTCTTCTGGTGCCTGAGGGCATCTTTTACTGCTCTCTTTCTATTTGTTAGAGTGTAGGGTTAATGTTTTGATTTTGGCCCTTTCTTCTTTTTGGATGAGTGCATTTATTGCTATAAACTGACCTCTGAGTACTGCTTTTTCTGTGTCCCAAAGGTTCTGGTAGGATGTGTTTTCATTCTCATTTGATTCTGAGAATTTTTTTATTCCATCCTTAATTTGTTCTATAACCCAGTCATTTTTGAGCAAGGTGTTGTTCAGTTTCCATGTGTTTGATTTTTTTTCCTTGCTTTTTTTTGTTATTGATTTCCATTTGTATGACTTTATTGTCAGAAAAGATGCTTTGTAATATTTCGATGCTTTGGATTTTGTCAAGTCTTGCTTTACGGCCTAATATGTGGTCTATTCTGGAGAATGTTCCATGTACACTGGAAAAGAAAGTATACTTGGCTGCTGTTGGGTGGAGTATTCTGTATATTTCTATGAGATCAAGTCGGTTGATTGTGGCATTTAGATCATCTGTGTCTTTACTGAGCTTCTTTCTGCATGTTCTGTCCTTCACTGACAGAGGTGTGTTGAAGTTTCCCACTATTATTTTGGAGCTGTCTGTTTCTCTTTTCAATGCTGTTAGAGTTTGTTTTACATATTTTTGAGTCCTGTCGTTGGGTGCATAAATATTTATTACAGTTATGTCCTCCTGGTAAATTGACCCTTTAATCATTATATAGTGTCTTTCCTTATCCTTTGTGGTGGATTTTGCTTTAAAGTCTATTTTGTTGGAGATTAATATTGCCACTCCTGCTCTTTTTTGAGTGTTGTTTGCCTGATAAGTTTTTTTCCATACTTTGAGTTTTAGTTTGTTTGTGTCTTTGAGTTTAAGGTGTGTCTCTTATAGGCAGCATAGAGACTAATTATGTTTTTTACCCATTCTGCCACTCTCTGTGTATTTATTGGTGCATTTAGTCCTGTTACATTCAGCATAATTATTGATAGGTATGCATTTAGTGCTGTCATTTTGATGTCTTCTTTTGTGTGTTGTTGACAGTTTCTGTTCCACTTAATTTTCTGTGCTGAGTCATTTTTCTTTATGTATTTTCTTTTCACCTTTTTCATTGTTGTTGATTCTGTATTTGCTGAGTCTTTATGCTTTTCTTCTTTTTTATTTTAATGTGTAGGATTGTTAGTTTCCTTTGTGGTTACCTTAATATTTACCCCTATTTTTCTAAGCTTATACCAGTCTTTTATTTCCTTATATCACCTTGACTTCCTCTCCATATGAAAAATCTATGTCTACATTTTTTAGTCCCTCTACTTTATATTAATGTTGTCATCTTTTATGTATTGACATATCTGCTTCCCTACTTTCAAGTGTTTTAGCTTTGATTTATTTTTGTGACTTCCCTATCTGAGTTGATATCTGGTTGCTCTGTCCTGTGTTCTAGTCTTGGGTTGTTACCTGATATTATTGATTTTCTAACTGGAGGACTGCCTTTAGTATTTCTTGTAACTTTGGTTTGGTTTTTGCAAATTCCCTAAACTTCTGTTTACCTGGAAATGCCCTAATTTTGCCATCATATTTGAAAGACAGTTTTGCTGGATATATACTTCTTGGCCGGCAATTTTTTTCCTTCAGTGCTTTCTATATGTTATCCCTTTGCCTTCTTGCCTGCATGACTTCTGCTGAGTAGTCCAAGCTTATTCTTATTGACTCTCCCTTTTAGATGACTTTTTGTTTATCCCTAGCTGCTCTTAAAATTCTTGCTTTATCTTTCATTTTGGCAAGTTTGATTATAATATGTCTTGGTGACTTTCTTTTGGGGGTTCGATGAGTACCGTGGATAGATATCTTCTCATCTTTCATGACATCAGGGAAGTCTTCTGCCAACAAATCTTCAAAAATTCTCTCTGTATTTTCTGTTATCCTCCCCTGTTCTGGTATTCCAATCACTCGTAGGTTATTCTTCTTGATAGAGTTGCACATAATTCTTAGGGTTTCTTCATTTTTTAAAATTCTTTTATCTGAATTTTCCTCAAATAAATTGGTATCAAGTGCTTTATCTTTAATCTCACTAATACTGACTTCTACTGCCTCAGTTCTGCTCCTATGACTTTCTATTGAGCTGTCTAATTCTGAAATTTATTGTTAATCTGTTTGCTGTCTCTCTGTGGATTCTTGCAGCCTGTTAAATTTGTCATTATGCTCTTGTATAACCTTCTTAAGTTCCTCAGTTGTTTTGTCTGTATGTTCCTTGGCTTGGTCTGCGTTTTGCCTGATCTCCTTTCTGATATCTTGAAGAGTTCTGTATATTAATCTTTTGAATTCTACCTCCGGTAACTCCAAGACCTTCTCTTCCTCTGGGAGGTTTCTTGGTTCTTTGTTTTGGTTGCTTGCTGAAGCCATCATGGTCTATCTCTTTATGTGATTTGATATTGATGTCTCCAAGCCATCAATAAGTTATTATATTTATTTTATGTTTCCTTACTGTATCCTTGCTTCTTGTTTTGTTTTGATATGCCCAAATTGTTTTTTTGCATGAGCTACGTTGATTACTGGCATCTTTGAAGCTCTTAAGTCCTGCTACCAGGTGGTTAGAGCTGTTATCAGGTATGTGAGCCCAGGAGTCCATTTAATTTTCTTCTGTGGATTCAGCTTAGTTGTCCAGGTCATCAGTCATCAACTATGTGGTGTAGGCTCTCACTTACAGTCCTAGACAGGCAGGGCTTCATAGGGGTGGCTGGAGTAGGTACAGGTATCTGGCTGCAGTACTGGGTTATGTGCTGAGCAAAGCAGGGACTGACAGCTGTCCCTAAGTGCCTGGGTGGAAGGTGTGTCCATACTCCCTAGAGTACGTAGGTGGGTAGGTTTTGGAGCTGGACTTTGGGCACCCACTGTTGTTGGCTGTAAGGACTAGGAGGCACCACTTATTCTCAGACCCTGTCACAGGTGGCTTGGTGGAGTAGGTGGAGCCATGAGTCCTCAGGCCCCTGATGTGGGTAGGTGTCAAATGTCATGAATCTGCCACTCCCCCTTAGCTGTTGCAGTTGAAAGTAGGCTTCAGGTATATACCCTGTTGTATTATGCTAATGAGGGCCTACGCTGTTGAAATGGGCCCACACAGCTCTAGGCAGGGGTGAAAGGCATTCAAAGTCCATGGACTCCTATTGCCTGTGCCTAGGCAAAGGGGCTGTGCCTGCCCTGAGTTTCCAGCTTAGGGGAGCTGGCAGATTATTTTTTCCTGTTTGTTAATTTGTTCCCTCTCCAAAGCCCAGAGAATGGCTCGGGGTGTGGGATGGGTCCTGCTTCCAGCCCAGGGGTTCTGGCAATCACTGCAGCCAGACCAGGGACTGAAGCAGAGCAGGGAGGGGGCGAGTAAATGGGAGAGAAGTACTTCCCAGAGGGGGAAGGGTTTTTTGATCTTATGCAGTAGGTTACACGCTTGCACTTAACTTTCAAAGATTCAGCGCCACTTCTCCTTGGTTCCAGAGGCTTGAGCAGACTCTCCACTTCTTGGTTTCTCCCAGTGTGGAAAATGCATCCTGAGCACTACTGCTTGCCTCAGCCCATGTGCGCTGGTGAATTCAGACTGCAGGGTGCCAGCCAGGTCAGGTCTGGCAAATCCTCCCTGCTTCTGAACTGGCTTGCCCGTCCCCTGCCGCTCAGTCTGATTCTTCAGCTTTGTCTTTGATGTTCAGGGCTCCTACATTGTCATATACAATTGATTCACTTGTTTTTTCGGGTCTTTGTTGTAAGAAGGACCACAGGAAGCATCTGACTTCTCCGTCCCACCTCTGGAGCTATTATAAATGGTATTGTTTTCCTCATTTCCTTTTCAAAATTCTCTTTGTTGGTTTATAGGGATCCAAATAATTTTTGTATGTTGATCTTGTGTCCTGCTACACTGCAGAATCATTCTTTTCGTTCCTGTAGTTTTCTTGTGGAATCTTTGGGGTTCTCTATGTATAGGATCATATCATCTGCAAATAGGGAGAGTTTTAGTTCTTCCTTTCCAATCTGGATGTCCTTTATTACTTTTTCTTGCCTTCTTGCTCTAGCTAGGACTTCTAGCACAATGTTAAATGGGAGTGGTGATAAAGGGCATCTTTGTCTTGTTCCCGTTCTCAGGGGGAATGCTTTCAGCCTCTCACCATGGAGAATGATGTTGGCTGTTGGTTTTGTATAGATACCCTTTATTATATTGAGAAATTTACCTTCTATTCCTATTTTATTGAAGGTTTTTTTTTAGGAATGGATGTTAGCCTTTATCAAATGCCTTTTCTGCATCTATTGAGATGATTATATGATTCTTTTCTTTTTTTCTATTTATATGGTGGATTACGTTGATTGATTTTCTAACGTTGAATCATACTTGCATACCTGGCATGAATCCCACTTGGTTGTGGTCTATTATTTTTTTAATATGATACTGAGTTCTACTGGCTAGAATTTTGCAGAGAGTTTTTGCATCTATATTCCTGAGAGATATTGGTCCATAATTTTCTTCTTTTGTGGTGTCTTTTCCTGACTTTAGAATCAGGGTTATACTGGCTTCATAGAATGAAGTGGGGAGTATTCCTTCCTTTTCAATGCTCTCAAATAGTCTGAGTAGTACTGGTGTGAGCTATTCGCTGAATGTTTGGTAGAATTCTTCAGTGAAGCCGTTCAGGCCAGAGGGTTCTTTTTTTTTTTTTTTTGAATTTATTGTATTACCTTTTCAATCTCTTCTGCTGTTATGAGTCTGTTCAGATTTTTTATCTCCATTTGTGTTAATTTAGGTAAGTAGTGTGTTTCTAGAAATTCATCCATTTCCTCTATGTTCTCAAGTTTGGAGTACAATTTTTCACAGTATTCTTCATGATCCTTTTTATTTCATTTGAGTCTACTGTAATGTCCTCCGTCTCATTTTTCTGTGTGTTATTTGCTTCCTCTCCTGTTTTTCTTTTATCAGTTTGGCCAATGGTTTGTTGGTTTTGTTGATCTTTTCAAAGAACAAACTTTTGGTCCTGTTGATTCTTTGCTTTTTTTGTTCTCTATTTCATTTATTTCTGCTCTAATATTTATTATTTCCTTTCTTCTGTTTGCTCTGGGCTTCTTTTGCTATTCTGTTTCTATTTGTTTAAGTTGTAGGGCTAATGTTTTGATTTTGGCCTGTTATTTTTTGTTGTGTGCATTTATTGCCATATATTGACCTCTGAGCACTGCCTTTACAGTGTCTCAAAGGTTTTGGTATAATGTGTTTCCAATCTCATTTAATTCTGGGAAACGTTTTCTTTCCTTTTTAAGTTCTTCCATTACCCAGTTGTTTTTAAGCAAGGTGTTATTCAGTTTCCATTTATTTGATTTTTTTCCTTGCTCTTCTTATTATTGATTTCTACTTTTATGGAATTGAAAACAGAGAGAGCATTTCCTGCAAAATGGCGCTCTAGGCAGAAGCACCACGCCGTTCCTCCACAGCAAAGATCTGAAAAACTAACCTGAACAGAGAATACGAAAATCCTGAAACCCTAAAACATCCAATGAAGAGATAAAGAACTCAGCCAAGCACCAAATGGAGTGAGAAAACTGACAGAGAACGGAGAGCGAGGAGAGATTCATGCAGAGGTCCCCTACCAGCTAACGCAGAGCGGATCCACCATCTTGGACTCCTATCGGAGACCAGCAAATGGGGGTACGAGAAAGTAGCCCCATGGAGTGTCC
>NW_004443969.1:3123072-3144500 GCF_000243295.1 Trichechus manatus latirostris
GTTAACCAATGTCATAAAACAACATGTGTACTAGTGTTTCATGAGAAACTATTTGTTCTGTAAGCCTTCACCTGAAGTACAATAAAATATTTTTTTTTAAAAAAAAAAGGATGGTCTAGTGGTTCTTAAACAACTTGGTCTCAGAATCTCTTTACATTCTTAAAAATTATAAACAACCCCAAAGAGCTTTAGTTTATGTGGATTATAGCTAACAATGGAGTCCTTGCATAATGAAAAGAGTTAATGAGCTTGGGTGCTAACCAAAACGTTGGAAGTTTGAGTCCACCTAGAGGCACCTCGGAAGAAAGGCCTGGCAATTTACTTCTGAAAAATCAGCCATTGAAAACCCTATGGAGCACTGCTACCCAAAAGTTTGGCAGTTCGAACCCACCAGCCACTTTGTGGGAAAAAAGACCTATTGATCTGCTCCCGTAAAGAATACAGCCTTAGAAACCCTACGGAGCACTTCTACTTTGTTGTATAGGGTTGCTATGAGTTGGAATCAACTTGATGACAATGGGTTTGCTTTGGTTTTATACATGTGTCAAAACATGTCACATTGTTTAATTAAAATACATGAAGTTTATTCTGTCGATTATACAATAAAGCTGTGTTAAAAAAAGAAAAAAAAACCCTGTGGAGCACAGTAAAAAAAAAGAAAGGAAACAGAGAGAATGCTTTGTATTATTTATACGTTTTGAATTTTATAGAGGGTTGCTTTTTGGTCTAAAATGTGGTCTATTTTGGAGAATGTTTCATGTGCATTGGAAAACAATGTATACTCTGCTGCTGTTGGGTACAATATTCTACATATGTCTATGAGGTCAAGTTTATGGACTGTGGCCTTTAGATTTTATATATCTTTGTTGAGTATCTTTCTAGATGTTCTGTTCTTTACTGAGAGTGGTGTGTTGAAGTGTCCTATTATTACTGTGGAACTGTCTGTTTCTCTTTTCATTGCTGTTAGAGCTTGTTTTATGTATTTTGGAGCCCTGTTATCAGGTGCACAGATATTTATTAGCGTTATGTCTTTTTGGTGGATTGTCCCTTTAATCATTATATAATGTCGTTCCTTGTCTTTCATGGTTGATTTTGCTCTAAAGTCTATGGTGTCTGAGAGTAGTATTGCCTTTCCTGCCTTTTTTTAGTTACTGTCTGCTTGATATCTTTTTCCATCCTTTAATTTTTAATATATTTATGTCTTTGTGTCTAAGGTGTGTCTCTTGTAGCAGCATATTGATGGGTCACGTTTTTTATCCATTCTGCTACTCTGTTTCTTTACAGGTGCATTTAAACCGTTTACATTCAGTGTGATTATGGATAGGTATGAGTTTATTGCTGTCATATTGCTGTCCTTTTTTTTGTGGTGCTAATGTTTTCTTTGTTCCTCTGACTTTCCTGTGCTGAGTTCCTTTTGTTTGTGGATTTTCTTTTCCTTTATTTAATTATTATAAATTTTGTGTTTTCTGAGACCTAATGTTTTTCTTCTTTTTTATTCTGATGGGTAGGTTTGCTAACTTTCTTTGTGGTTACCTTGAAATTTACCCTTATCTTCGTAAGTTTGAACCAGTCTGTTATTACTTGATATTGCTTTGACTTCTCCATTTGGAAGTTCTATACCTACTTTGTTTATTCCTCCTTTTATTGCTTTGATATTGTCATCATTTACAGATTGATGTCTCTGTTTCCCTGTTTTATGTCTTTTAGCTTTCTTTTATAACTGAGAGTTCTTTACCTAGGTTGGTATCTGGCTGATGATGTCCTGTGTCCTAGACTCCAGTTGTTTTTCTGATGTTGGTCCTCTAATCGAAGGACTCCTTTTAATACATTTTGTAAATTTGGTTTGATTTTTATGACTTCCCTTAATTTCTCTTTATCTGGAAATCTCCTAAAATTGCCATCATATTTGAGAGAGAGTTTTGCAGGATATATTACTCTTGGTTGGCAAGTTTTTTGTTTTTTTTTTATTTCGAGGTTTTATATATGTCATCCCATTGCCTTCTTGCCTATGAATAGTCTCTGCTGAGTAATCAAAACTTAGTCTTATTGTTCTCCCTTTTTAAGTGACTTTGTTTTTCTTGAGGTGATCTCAGGATTCTTTATTTGTCTTTGGTTTTGGCAAGTGTGATTATTATATGTGTGGGTGACTTTATTTTGGGGTCTATGTTTTATGGGGTTCTCTGAGGTTCTTTGATAGTTCGCTATTCATCCTTCATGATATTTGGGAAGTTTTCTGCCAGCAAATCTTCAACAATCCTCTCTGTGTTTTCCAGTTTCTCCCTCTGTTCTGGAACTCCAATAACATGCAAATTTTTGCTCCAGATTGTGTCCCACATAATTCTTAGGTGTTCTTCTTTCTTTTATCTTTATTTTTCCTCAAACAACGTGGCATCCATGGAATTTTCTTCAATCTCATTGATTCTGTCTTCCATTGTTTGAAATTTGTTCCTAAAACCTTCTAATGTGTTTTCCATTTCTGAAATATTTTTATCTTTTGGATTTTTAGTTGCTGCTTTTGTTTGATTTCTGTTTTTTTTTGTTTTAATATTTTGTTCTTGTATTATTTTCCTGAATTTTTCTATTGCTTTATCTGTGGTTTCCTTGCTTTTGTCTATGTTTTCCTTGGTTTTGTCTGTTTTGTCCATGATTTTGTCTATTTTTTCCCTGCTTTTGTCTATGTTTTCTTTGCTCTCTTTCCTAATCTGTTGGCGATCCCTAGGTATTACTCCTCTGAATTCCATATCAGGTAGTTCCAGTGCCGTTTCTTCTACCAGAAGGTCATCTGATTCTTTATTTTGGTCACTTGCTGGAGTCATCTTGTCCATCTTATATGTTTTGATATTGTCTGCTCTCTCCAAGACATTCATGTATTATTTTTGTTATTTACTGACTGTATTTTTATTTGTTTTATCCTGCTTCTTTGTTTTGTTTTGATATGTCAGGGTAGGCAGGCCAGGTGTGCTTTGCTGTTTCTGTGTCTGTGGGCATGACGGCTCTCATCACCTTGTTTGGGTGGGCAGGGCAGCGATAGGCAGGGCAAGCCCACTTTGCTGTACACTGGCTTGTCAAGGTGGGTGAGGGTGGACTGGGCAGACGCTGTCTGCCTCTTAATGTTAGTCCAGTGGTGTGAGAGAATTCACAGCTCTTCACTAGATTAGTGCAAGTGTTGGATGGGGAGTGGTACAGGCTTACTTCCCACCATTCAGTAGCTGGTCGAGTGGCAGGAGGGGAGGGGCAGTGCAGGCCTGGTGCTGAAGCAGACCTGAGCCAGAGATGTTCTAGCAGTGGCGGTACAGTGAGGGCTGGCAGGAAAGGGTAGTGGCCTACAGGGCTAGGTGGGGGGAAGAAAGACAAGAAAAAAGAGAGAAAGGGGAAAAAATAAGGTAACTGGTGGGTGTGGGTAGGGCAGACCTGGGGGCTGGTGATAAAGGAGGGAAGGTGATGTATAGGGCTAGGTGAGAGGGAGAAAAAAAAAGGAATGAAGGAAAAAAAGAGAAAAAAAAGGTGCGGCAGGAGCTGGCAGGTGGGGGTGGTCTGGACCTGGAGTGGTCATGGACCAGTGGCTCCCCAGCGATGGTGGTGCAGCATGTCCCATTGGGAAGGAATAGAAATGGCATATGGTGCTAGGTGGGAGGAAGAAAGAAAAGGAAGAAAGGGAAAAGAAAAAAAAGTGTCATGGCAGGAGCCAGTGGGTGTGAGTGTGGTAGACCCAGTATGACAGTGAGTCAGTAGCTCTCTAGTTGAGCGGTGCAGTGTGGCCCATGAGGAAGGGGCGAGGGTGGAGTACAGGTCTATGGGAGGGAGAAATAAAAGAAAGAAAGGGAAAAAAGAGCCAGGGGGTGGGGGTGGGGCAGACCTGGGGTGACAGTAGGCTGGTAGCTCTCTAGCTGAGTGATGTGGCATGGTCCACAAGGGGATGAAATATGGGGAAGAAGGGTGAGAGGTGGGATAGCGTGTTTCTCTGGTTTCTGGGTGCTCTGTCTCCTATTAGGAGCTCCATTAAGTTGCCTCCCCAAACTCCCTGTCCAGGGTTTTTGCTGGCTGTCCTCCAAGATGGCGATGCTATATTGTATTAGTTGGCAGGGGACCTCTACTCTGTATCTCTCTTCATTCTCTGTTTTTCTTCAGTTTCTCCTTCCATTTGGTGTTTGATCCAATTCTTTATCCCTTCATTTGACGCTCAGGGTTCCAGGATTGATATTTGTATCCGTTTTACTTGTTTTTTGGGTCTTTGCTGCAGAGGGATGGCATAACGAATCTGTCTAGGGTGCCACGTTGGCTCCGCCTCAGAAATATTATTTATAATAGCCGATAATTTTGTTAGAAGTCAGTATAATAATTATTTTTAGAGGGACAGTGTGAGGTAAAGGATCTAGTTTTACCTTAAGTAAGGTGGGTTTGTCCTTGGTTCTGGGAAAATAGCCCTTGGAGTAATTGTGGTGCCTTAATCTGTGACATCTAGGACACACCTAAAGATTTGTGCTAGCCAGTGGGGGCTGGCCAGACCAAAAAAGACTCACCTGGTAGGGATGATTTACCCTATCATGCAAGACTTTCCAATAAAAACCCAGAATACTAAGGCTCAGACAGCTTCCTGGTTGACAAAGGGAAAGTGGCATGTCTTCTCTGAGACACAGCAGGTCTGCATTGAGAACCTTCCCAGACTTCACTAGTGCATCTTTTCCTCATGATGATCCTGATTTTGATCCTTTTACTATAATAAAACTGGTAGTCATAGTTAATATCTTCTGTGAATTCTGTGAGTCGTTCTAGCGAATTAAAGAACCCAGTGATGGTGTCCTCTTAACTTGGAAGGTCTCAACTAGCCCCACGGGTTTAGGGATACACAGAGAGAGAGAATGCTGTGAGGGCTACTTGTGTCAAAAATGACAGAGAAAATAGGAAAGCAGAGATATGACTCATCTTTGCCTTCTAGGAATCAGCTTTACACTGATTCACATAGGCAAAGCTATCATTGTAGGGAGAAAGACTGGAAGAGGGAAGACTGGCAGGCTTCTGGGGTGTGAGTAATGTATTTCTGCTCTGGACACTGTGTACATGGGAATGTTCACAAGTATCACTGAGCTGTAGTTGTGGTTTTTATACTTTGCTGCATATATGCACAACCACAATATAAATGTATAAAAACATTATACAGAATTTATATTAGTAATTAGAACTCATTTGAAGTAAAATATTGCCATAAAGATTTTTATCAACATTTTTACTGAAAGCCACAGTGCAGCATTCAACTTTATTCTTTATAAAAATTTTATTTTCCTAATTTGCCAGTATGTGATAAATTGGGACGTTCATTTATATAATGAAAAATAAAGCTATGAGCACAAGTTAAATAGTATGATTACCTCTGACATTTTGGCCTTGATAAATACCTCCTTTGGTTATAGAGTACCGCTTTCATTTCTCTACAGGATCATCTCCAGGATATAGAACAACGCATTCAAATCACTCATGTCACCTTTGTACTAATATCTGACATTCTAGAAATAGAACCACTATCAGAGAACTCCCATCCCTTGACATTTGCAATTATTCATATCTGGGAGCCTTTGCAAAGAGTTCTTATTTCTTAAAACCTTTACATTATGCATTTTCAAAGAGGTGAAATATAACCTTTTGTCTTAAATTCATAATTATGTCACTTTGCACTTCCAAAGTCCTATCTTTTATCCATGCTTTAGGAGATAAATGGATACCAGATAAGAGTTAGCAAACAGATAACTAAAGTACAACTCCAATCAATGAAATGCAACAACTGACTGTTTCTTGGCTAATTCAGTCCATAAAACACTTTTAGTAGAAAAGAAGCCCTTACGATAAATAGATCACTTTGATAATTTAAAATATTAACAAAAAATATTTATAGGCCCCAAGAAATAAAATGGAGCCCATAGAATACAAAGTCATCAACGTTATTATTATGTGAGACATGTTGTGTGTACTGCTATGGATGTTTCAAAGAGCTAGGATGGTGTCCTCTAGTCATTGTTTATACATTTTCTCTTCTGCCCAATCTTCAAAGAGTTTCAAAGTATTTCACTTTTCTTCATCATTCAGCCTTTTCTTATTTCCCTTCTTCTAGCCTTCCAACTTAAACTAAATATATATCAGTCACCTTCTACATGCTGGTCACTGTGGTAATCCTTGTGTATAAAAGAGAAAAAAAAGGACAAGGTCTCATGGTCTAATTGGATTTCCAACATAAGCATCACACACACATTAATGTAGATAAGAAGGATAATGAAAAATAAGACCAGTGCACCAAGGCAAGAATTTGAGGCAAATTATTACTAATATGAGTCATGGGAGAAGAACTTGAAATGGAACATCAAAATGAAAGCAAGCTTTTTTAGTATTGGGGAAAAAAGAAAGAAAAAAAGATCTAAAAGAACAGACAAATTCCATGGTGAACTACATGAAAACATTACTATCTGAAATACAACTTTTTTTCATGGCCCTATAGAAAAATGAATTTTTTATCAGAGAAACAGGATCTAATCCTGGTAATGCCAATTGTTCTTTGTAAGATTTTGGGCAATTAATTTATATCACCTCTCTTAGCCTCAGCTTCCTCGTCTGTAAAGGGACAATATTAATGTTTCTCCTGGTAGTCTACAGGATTAAAGAAACTGAAATCAGATAATGGATATTGGCCTATGTATACATGGGTGTTTGAATTTTTAAATTAATTGAAGCTGGCAATGAGCAATTGGCAACAAAAGACATTATTATAATTTTGGGAGAAGCAAACATCCTTACCCAGTTTCCCTGAAAAGAAGCTCAAGCATTTGAAGATGGTAAGTTAACACATCCTCCCTCTTCTCACTTTCCTGTATCAGCTACATGTAAACGTTAAACAATTTTAGCATTAGAGGGTAAAGTGCATATGCCAAGTGCTTTTTGCTGATCTTTGGATGAATGAGAGGGAGAACAGCTAGCTGGAAACAAGAAAGGCATGGATAATTCAGCTTGCCCACAATCGTGACATTTTCTCTTATTTGACCACTCAGCATGTGACTGACCTTTCATATTTTGGAGGATCACAATATTATATGTGTATTGGTGGGAAGAGAAGCCCAGTTTCCAATCATAAAGACAAAGAGCCAAGTAAAACCTCCCCTAGGTCAGGTCCCCACCCTTAATTCGGAATGCAGGTGGAATAATGTAAAGTTGCAGATGAGAAATTATTCACTAGAGCACTAGCAGACCCTCAAGGGTTCAGCAGGGGAAGAGGTAAGTGCCCACTGATGGAGCTGCCAGTTGCAGCAACCTAATCAGATGTCTCTGTACACTCAGTCCTATGTTCAACAATGTCTGAACCCCTCGTGGTTGCCGCTCATTTTCCAGTCCTGGACTCCCAACCTTCTCATTCATCCTGATAGCTTCCAGATATATTTTAAATAAATTCATTTTCTTTTGAAGTTAGCTGCAATCCAGGTTTGTTGCTTACTCCCAGGAATTCTAATTGGCCTGAGGAATGTAACAGTTTAACTTTCAAACCCTCCTGGGTAAGAAAGTCTTTCATTGTCACTTCTGTTGTGGGTGAGCTGAATTACCGTTCCTTTCTCGTTTCCAGCTAGTTGTTCTCCCCCATTCATCCAAAGATCAGCAAAAAGCGCTTTGTATATGCACTTTACCCTCTGATATTAAAATAATCTGATTTTACATTTATATTTTAACTCCTTTTATTTCAAATGGGGACTCCAAAATACTTAAATTCCATGAAGGAGGGTTGAAGGAAACTGGGAGAAATTTTCATATGCTTACCATTGGGCTTGCACATAATGCTTTCCAGTTTATGGCCCTGCTGAAAAGAAAACAAATTGAAAAATGCAGAAGGTGGAACCAGCCTTGGCTGTCTCCCCTGCACATTTCCCCACAGCTCTAGAGCCTTTATTTCACTACATGCAATTTCAAGGCATCCTTGGCCACAAGCGAAGAAACATAGTTTTATTTAAAATATAGCAACATTACAAAGTTTTTAAATTAAATCTTTAAAAAATGCTGGATACCAATAAAATAACAATAAAAAGAGGACATGGCAATGAAATACCTATGTGCATAATTAATTTTTTATTTCTATTTAATATCCTTGCTAACTTAAATTTAATTGAACTAATGACAAACTGAAGATGGGAGTCATTTAAATTCAAGCAAATGACTTAGAATCTGGGGGGGGGGGAGGGGAATTGGACTATTTCTCAGGGAATTTTTTCCCTGTGAGATTCTACAGAAATGCCTATCTCTTGTGCTTCAGTTTCTCTGCCTACCTCTGATGTATGTGAAATGCCAACACATTAGAGCTTAATAACCCACTGTTTTGTGTGTGAAAGCAGAGAAGTAAGTGTGTGTTAGAGAGTGTGACAAGATTATAGATATAAAAGAACGATTTTGAACTGGAGAGAAGTTGGGAAACACGGAGATAAGAGGGAGATGAGTCCTTAACAACATTTAGTTTAGTGGTTGGAATGATCATTTCACAAATCAGTTCCATCTAAAAACTGACTGGAGTAATATTAGTTCATTTTAGGAGATACAAAGATGGATTAAGTGTCTTAAGAAATTTCTTAATCATGATCTTAGAATCTCTCACTTCATTTTGAATATGAAAAAATGTTTCCCGTACATTCTTTCTAGCACAGAAGCAGGATGTGAAACAGAGTATCAAGGATCTCAATGATCCTGTAATATTAATAACTAAGGCAAAAGGATCTCTCAAACTGAAACTCCAAACACCTCTTCCACACAGCATATGCCATGTGTTAAACATGACTATTTTTCTTATTAGCCTGTGGTGGAGGGTGGGTGTGTTTCCTACCTTTGATGCGTATAATTCTTTAATGCTACAACAGACAAAACAGAGACAAAAAGAAATAGAAAAACAGATGGTAAAATGAGCTAACTGGAAACTCTAAATTCAGTCTCCACTAAAGTTTTGATACCATAACTCTTGAACATCTAGGTTTAATATGATCAAGGAGCAATGAACAGTAGGATTCTGGGATGGATTTCACCAATGCATACACATTTCTGGGTTCATAAATGGAGGATGGATAAAAAAAAAAAAGATGGAAAGAGATGACAGCTTATCTTGAACTAACTTTCAGAGCAGTCCCCCTAAGAAGACTTTTCTGGGAATTTAAAAGTAAGAAGGAGGAAAAACTAGGAGAAGAACAAAAAGGAGGGGGAGACCAAAAGTTGAGAGAACACAGATGTTAAGTTATTTGCTCCAAGTCACTTAGGCTTCATAGAGTGCAAATCAACTGCCCAGAATTCTTCATCACACTGCTCAAGGACTCTAAGATCTCATAATAACGTTTATCTTACTTTAGAAAAACACGGAGCCTCTTCTTATGGATTTCATCATTTCAGGAATTGAATTAAGGTCCCTTGCCACTTACACCTAGTGACCCCCACCTCACAAAGACCATATAAACTAAATCTCTCTTGCCACATATTCCTGTTTGCATTCTGATTTGCATCAGTTATGCCCAGATTGTAAGCCCTGTACCAGTTCACCAGTTGCCATCAAATTGATTCTCACTCATGGAGTCCACATGTGTGTCAGCGTATAACTGCTCCATCAGGTTTTCTTGTCTGTGACCTTTCAAAAGTTAATCAGCAAGTCTTTCTTTTGAGGTACTTCTGGGTGGGTCGGAACCACCAACTTTTCTGATAGTAATGAAGCATTCCACTGTTTGAGCCGCCCAGGGACTCCATCAGCCCTATAGCCACTAACAATTCATCTTTCACCTTGCTATCATCCTTTACCAACTCAGCCATCCAAATCCATTCACTCTACATTCTAAAACTGGCAGTCCATTACCAGCTTCTCTGAGTGTTCCTTCTCCCTCTTGCCATAACTGACCCCTGGCTCTCCCTGGACGACACCATTATCTGGGAGCCTAGCTAATGACTGTTGCTTCTCAAGATGCTCATTGCTTCAGATTGTCTCTTCAGACCATAACTTTTCCACCCCAATATAAAAAATCCTTCTCATACGAGGTTCAGGCCAATTAGCTCCACTATTATCTCCTTTGTTGTAGAGGAGTGATTTTCTAAAACACTAATTCTAGTAGGCATAATATGAAAAGAGTTCCATGGTCTAGGGCAGGGCTCTGCAAATTATAGCCCATGGGCCAAATCTATCCTGCTGCCTGTTTTTGTATGGCTCTAGAGCTTAGAATGGTTTTTACAGACCATCGTTTGCAATTGAGTTCATGACAGGGAACACTGACTTGGAACCCCATTTAAGTGAAATGTTACTCTCCAAAAAGAATTTCAGTATTCTCATTAGTAGATGTGTATTAAAATTATTTATTTATTATTATTATATTTTGCATTGGTACAATTAAATTTTGTGGGCATTTTTTTTTTCAGTCTTGTTTATATAAGTACCTACATGGTATCTTTGATTTTGCCTTTTGTCCTGCAAAAGCCTAAAATATTTACCATTGAGCCCTTCACAAAAAAAAAAAAAAAAAAAAGAGTTTGCTAACTCCTGGTTTAGGGTAAAAATAAACTGGGAAATATGGAGGCAATCAAAATTAAATATTTGTGTCTTTTTATTTTATTATTTTAAGTCAGAATTCAGCAAAACTTCTACTAATTTCATTGTAAATCTTTTAGACCCATGATATCATATTGTACTTCCTGAATGCATTTAATGACTTTTCCTTATTCTTTTTTTTATTTTATTTTAATCATATCATTTTGCAGGTCAAGTATTTTAGGGAAATATCTTTTAAAAATGTATTTTGAAAATATATACACTTTCTTCATGGCAAATGAATTGGCATATGGATCATTATTCACATCCTTAAAGAACAATTATTTTCAGTTCTCAAATTTCTAAGCACTTCTCTAAAATGTGAGTCAGCTCTGTGTGAACAATGTCCATTATGAAGAAATTAAATAGTGAGGATTGACTAAAATTAATGTGATTGATTTAGAGAAACATTTTCATATTTTCCTTAAAAACAAGGGTGAGAGTCTCCCAAACCAACAGATTCATATTTATATTTTACCTTTTTCTGAAGTGTTTGTCTAATTCAAACACATGATGCTTTTCAGGAAAACATTATTCCTAGACAAACCTCATTTATCAGCTTTTCTTTTTTATTTTTTGAACCTACCATTTTCTTATTTCTTTAGAGTCATTTATGAGAAATTATTTCTGATCCCTGTATCCTCTGGGCCTCCTTACATGGCGTTTTTAAATTAAAATCCACAAAATTGTTTTTAATTCACATTATTTACAACTTTACAGAGTTTTAATGCCCGTAAGTATAAGGGGTTATTACTTCACATCTGCACTAGAGGAACAATCACTTTAGCGGACTCCATACCAGAAAGTGTCCCTCTACTCCAATAAACCCATCTTGCACACATCTATCAGAGCAACCCTAATCATAAACTGTATTTCAGAGGCATAAGAATTCAGAATGACTCTCATTTATAAATCCATCAAATATTTAGTTACCATAGCATCCCAGGCCACCAAGCTAATCCCATTATTTCCCAGAATATCCATGATTTTTTAACCTTATGGATTCTCTATATAACAAGTCATCTATGCACAGAAAATATGCCAAATATTTCTGAAAAGCTTTTGCAAAAAAAACTTTGTGTGTGTGTGTGTGTGTGTGTATGTGGTGCGAAATCTCTTCTTTCTTTTCTGGAAAAAGATGCACATCAATTTAAAACATCAAATTGATAAATCTTGATTCCAAAAGAGAAACTCACCAAATTCCCTTAAACAAGTCATTCAACTACCCTTATCTGCATGTGTTATTTTGCTATGTTCATTGCAATTTTGAGCAAAGTATTTTCTAACTTATCACATTTTGATTCTAGATTTTAAATGCCTCAGCAGTTCTTTAATTTCATTCAAAATGAAATCTCTGGAGTGACTACCACATAGCAGATACAGTACTAAAAAAAACTATTCTTTAATGATTCAGTTTCTATTTTTTTTACAGGAAATATTTTCCACATTGAACCAACTACATTCTTAAAGTTCATGACCTTTGAGAGTAAAACATGCTACCAGTAAAAGTAAGTTATTTAATAAATATTTTATTAACTACATGATTACAATGAATTAGCTACCAAAAGAATACATCTTCCCTTAGGAAGAAGACCAAAATGAACCAAAATGTCAAAAGTTTACAATGCCCTAGAAAAAAGCTGAAAACAATATGTTGTTAATGATTAGAGGACACTTCTAGAATGACTAGTTTCAACTTTTCAAGTGCATCGTGAAGAAAAGAAACAGGTTAACAAAAATTGAATATTGTTTAAGAATGCATGATTTAAATTCTGTTCTGTATTTCTTCCATTTTGATCAGGATTCTTCTATGCAATCTTTGATCAAAACATTGGTAATGGTAGCCGGGCACCATCCAGTTCTTCCGGTATCATTGCAAAGGAGACAGTTGTTCATAAAGGCAATTTGCCACACGTCCCATATTCTCCTCCTTTTCCTGACTTTCCTTCTTCCTCTATTGTTCCAGGTGATTAGAGACCAATTGTTGTGTCTTAGATGGCCACTTTCAAGCTTTTAAGATCCCAGGCACTACACATTGAACTAGGAGGTATAACACAAGTACTAAACTTGTTATTAGACCAATTAAATAGGATAGTCCACAAAACCATGACCCTAAACCTCCAAACCAGGAAATTAAATCCCATGAGGTTTTTGGTTGTACAAAATCAGCCTCAGCAGCTACTCTTTCTGTTTTTTGTCATTGTTGTAAATATATCTACCACACAACTTTTGCCAATTCAACTTTTTACATGTATACAACTTATTGACAGCAATCGCAATAATCAGATGTGCAACACTACTCTTAATCAATGTGATATTTCTACCACTGTTAAACTCCCTTTCTCCCTACCTAGCACCGCTGGTAACCACTAATAAACTTTGTTCCCTATACATTTGTCTTTTCTTATCTTTTTATATAAGTGAGGTCATACAATATTTGTTCTTTTGTGATTGACTTATTTCACTCAGCATAATGTCTTCCAGCTCCATCCAGACTGTAGCGTATCAAGATTTCATTTCTTCTACAGGCACAAGTCAAAATGAGAAGAAACACCTGCAAACATCCCTTAATGTTTAGAACATGGAATGTGCAAAATATGAACCTAGGAAAATTGGAAATTGTCAAAAATGATACGGAACACTTGAAGATAGATATCCTAGGCATCAGTGAGCTGAAATGGACTGGTATTGGCCATTTTGAAATCAGACAATCATATGGCCTGCTATAACAAGGAGGACAAATTGAAGAGGAATAGTGTCTCATTCATTGTCAAAAAGAACATCTCAAGATCTATCCTGAGGTACAACACTGTCAGTGATAGGATAATATCCATATGCCTACACAGAAAACTAGTTAATATGACTATCATTCAAAGTTACCCACCAATCACCAACAGTTGAAATTGAAGATTTTTACCAACTTCTGCAGTCTGAAATAGATCAAACATGCTATCAAGACACATTGATAATTACTGGTGATTGGAATGTGAAAGTTAGAAACAAAGAAGAATAGTAGTTGGAATATGTGGCCTTTTGGTGATAGAAATGACGCCCGATATCACATCATAGAATTTTGCAAGATCAACGATCAATTCATTGGAAATACTTTTTTTCAACAACATGAACAGGGACTATACACATGGACCTTGCCAGACAGAAATCAAATTGACTACATCTGTAGAAACAGATGATGGAGAAGCTCAATATCATCAGGCAGAAGAGGCTACGGGCCGACTGCAGAACAGACCATCAATTGCTCCCAAATTAAAGCTGAAGAGATTTAAAACAAATCCATGAGAGCTAAAGTACAACCTTGAGTATACCCCACCTGAATTTAGAGACCATCTCAAGAATAGAGTTGATGCACTGAGCACTAATGACTGAAGACCAGAAGAGTTGTGGGAGGACGTTATATATGAAGAAAGCAAGAGGTCATTAAAAAGACAGGAAAGGAAAAAAAGACCAACACGGATGTCAGAAGAGACTCTGAAATTTGCTCTTGAACATGGAGTAACAAAAGTGAACTGAAGAGATGATGAAGTAAAAGAGCTAAACAGAAGATTTCAAAGGGCGGCTCAAGAAGACAAAGTAAAGTATTACACAAAATGTGCAAAGACCTGGACATTGCTCAAGCTGAAAGAACTGAAGAAAAATTCAAGCCTCAAGTTGCAATATTGGAGGATTCTATGGGCAAACTATTGAACAATGCAGGAAGCATCAGAAGAAGATGGAAAGTACACACAGAATCACTGTACCAAAAACAATACGTTGATGTTCAACCATTTTAGGAAGTAGAATATGACCAAGACCTGATTGTATTGAAGGAAGAAGTCAAACCTACACTGAAGGCACTGAGGAAAAACAAAGCTCCAGGATAGACGGAATTCCAATTGAGATGTTTGAACAAATCAGTGTAGCACTGGAAGCACTCACTCTTCTATGCCAAGAAATTTGGAAAACAGACGCCTGGCCAACCAACTGGAAGAAACCCACATTTGTGCTGATTCCAAGGAAAGGTGTTACAATAGAATGTCCAAGTTATTGAGCAGTATCATTAATATCATATGCAAGTAAAATTTTGCTGAAGATCTTTCGAAAATGGTTGCAGCAGTACATCAACAGAGAACTTTCAGAAATTCAAGCCAAATTCAGAAGAGGACATGGAACAAGGGATACAATTGCTGATGCCAGATTGATCTTGGTTTAAAGCAGAGAATGCCAGAAAGATGCTTACCTGCATTTTATTAATTCTGCAAAGGCATTCGACTGTGTGGAGCGTAACAAATTATGGATAATATTGCAAAGAATGGGAATTCCAGAACAATTAATTGTGCTCACGCAAAGCCTGTACATAGACCAAGATGCAGTCTTTCGAACACAATAAGGGGATACTATGTGGTTTAAAATCAGGAAAGGTGTGCTTCAGGGTTATATCCTTTCAACACACTTATTCATTTTGTATTCTCAACATAAAGAAAACAAAAATCCTCACAACTGAACCAATAAGCAACATCAGGATAAACAAAGAAAATATTGAAGTTGTCAAGAATTTCATTTTACTTGGATCCATGATCAACGCCCATGGAAGCAGCAGTCAAGAAATCAAATAACATATTGCATATGCAAAGTCTGCTGCAAAAGACCACTTTAAAGTGTTAAATAGCAAAGATGTCACTTGAGGACTAAGGTGCACCTGACCCACGCCATATTTTCAATCACCTCACATTCATGTGAAAGCTGGACAATAAGGAAGATCAGAGAAAAATTGTTGCCTTTGAATTATGGTGTTGGTAAAGAGTACTGAATATACCATGGACTGTCAGAAAAACAAACAATTCCATCTTGAAGAAGCACAGCCAGAATATACTTTAGATGTGAGGATGGTGAGACTTCATTTCACATAGTTTGGACATGTTAACAGGAGGGACTAGTTCCTGGAGAAGGTCATCATGTTTGGTAAAGAAGACGGTCAGAGAAAAAGAGGAAGACCCTCAGCGAGATAGGCTGACACAGTGGCTGCAACAAAGCGCTCAAACATAGCAATGATTGTGAGGATGGCACAGGACCAGGCAGTGTTTCCTTTTGTTGTACTTAGGGTCACTGAGTAAGAACCGATTCAATGACACCTAACAACAACATCAACTGGCTGAGTAACATTCCATTGTATGTGTATACCACATTTTGCTTATCCATTCATCTGTAGATGGGCATTTAGAGGTCATGAAGTTTGGTTGAACCCCTGAAACTACTGTCCTGAGATAATCTTAAAATCTTAAACCAAAAATATCCCCTGAAGTCTTTTTAAAACCGAACAACAGTTCAGCTTAACCAGTAAAAAATGTCTGCCTTGAGCATTATGCTTTTTTAAGAACTATCTGTGTGGGATCAAACTGACAACAACAATTTGGAAGATTAGATAGAAACTTTAGGGGGCAGTTAAGGGGGGAAGAACAACTTTGAAAAAGAGGGTAAGAATCGTTACACAACTCGAAGAATGTAATCAATGTCACTAAATGGTACATGTAGAAACCGTTAAATTGGTGTATGTTTTGCTTTGTATATTCTCAAAAACAACAGAATAAATAAAATTATATAAAAAAATAAAAAATGCATGATTGTACCTATCGCTGTTTGACTGATCCAAATAACCACATTCCCTTAAATTTTAAAATTATTTACCAGATAATATGATTTGTATCAATCAACTAACAACCTGAAGTGCCTTGTATAAATTATCATTAATGAAGACAAAAAGCTTATGTAATATACAGAAACATTATGAATGTATAGGTTTCTTTCTCCCCACTATTTTTATTGTATAGTTGTCAACTATATGACATATACATACATAATAAACTACTCAAAGGCATATTATCGTTTTTACTTTAAACAGAAATATTTTTATACAAAAATTAAGCTAATATTTTATTTTTATATATTTACTCAGATATCTAACATTTCCTATGTTCTCCATTCATTCCTCAAGATCTAACATTCCCTCTAGTATTTCTTTTTTAAAGACTGAAGAACATTTTGTGTAGCGTTGGTCTGATAATGACAAATTCTCTCATTTTTCTTTTACCTGAAACTGTCCTTATTTCATCTTAACTTTCCGTGGTGTCTTGAGAAGTCTGTAGATCTTCTTTTTTGTTGCTCCCTGCATGTTATGTGTTGTGCTTCTCTGACCACTTCAAGATTTTCTCTTTAACTTTAGTTATAAAAGTTTGGCTAATATGTGTCTAGGTTTGGTTATCTTTGAATTTATTTTGCTTGGGACTCACTGATGCACTTGAATATGTTAATCTTTCTTTATTAAATTTTGGAATTTTGGGCTGTCTTTTTTTCAGATATTCATCCTGTTCCATTATGTCTATCCTCTCTGCTTAAGATTCCAGTTACTGTATGCTAGAACTTTTGCAATTTTCCCACAGGTGTCTCGGCTCTGCATTTCTTTGTTTGCTTGTTTATTATTTATTTATATATAATTTATTTTTAAAATTAAAATTGTCTCTCTTTTTTTTGCTGATGTGCATTGAGCTTAAAAAAAAAGAGGAGGGGTTATAGTTATTAGTTGTTTTTTTTTTTAGTTGAGTAAATATATAAGTCACAAAATACTGGCCATTTAAACATTCTTCACATTTACATTCCAGTGACAGTAATATGTTCAATCATCACCATTACCCATTTTTAAATTTTTCCATCATCCATAACAGAATCTCAGTTAGACAACATAATTGCTAGCTTTTGTTTTGAGTATTACATAGGCTTTACAGGAAAAAAAATGAGAATCATTATTTCAATTTCCTCAGTTGTGGAATGATATTCAGTAGCATCAACATTAGCTTCATTCTTGGAACAACTTCCCTATGAAGGCAGATGGGCCTGACAAGTTTTCAGGGTTTTTTTTTTTTTTTTTCCTATTTGGGGGCATATTTTTGACAGGTGTCTTAATTTAATTTATTGTAAAGGGCTTTTTAAATTTTCTATTTCTTATGGAATTAGTCATGCTTATTTGTGTTTTCCTAGAAATATTCCTTTGATCTGTTTTTGTATTCATGTTTATACAATTGAATGAGGAAATATAACTGTTAGTATTTCTTCTATTCCCATCGACACAAATAGCAGTACTTTAGCAATTTTTTATTTTAATTAGATTTTGGTTTTCGTTTTGATCAGAAATATTGTTGGTGTTCTTTCTATTACAGTAAATTATCTAAGTTTCCTTTGCAATCCCATGTTTGGCAAAGTTTTTAAATATTCCATGGGCACTTGGAAACATGCTTTCTTCTCTGTTTATAGAACTTATAGTCTGGTGTGCATGTATGTAAATTATCATGTTACTTATGTTATTGTGATTCTCTATACTGTTATTAATTTTCTCTTATCTATAATGATGATCTGTAATTAATTGAAAGACATATTAAAGTCTTCTAACAAAATTTAATTTCAGTGTCTTCTTTATTTTCTTAGATTCATCAATGTTATGCATTTTCTTGTTCTTTTATTTGGTACATATAGGTTAATAAGTTAGTTCTCCATTGTGAATTACACACTTTACTCATTATAAAATGCCTTTTCCTCATTTGGAGTCCCTGGGTGCTGCAGTTAACACATTTGGCTCATAATGAAAAGGCTGGAAGTTAGAGTGCACTCAGAGGCATCTTGGAAAAAAGCCCTAGGGATCTATTTCAGAAAAATCAGGCACTGAAAACCTTATGGAGCACAGTTAGTTCTACTCTAACACTCATGGAGTCACCTTGAGTTGGAATCAACTCGATGGCAACTGGTTTGGTTCTCTTATTTACTACTTTTTTCTTGATTATTCTTTGACAATAATATGACTTTTTTCTGTACTTTAAATTGCTTGGTATGTCATAATCCATCCTTTTAATTTCATCCTTACTTGATTTTAGACATTCAGTATGAAAGCCTTATTTCTGTAAATATCCCATTTACATGTGCACATATGTGTTATCTCTTTCTGTCATCTTATTTTATGCTATCCTTTTTCTTTTAATGACTATCTTTTTAATCTTTCATTATACAGTCTGGTTTCCTTTGTTTTATTTTATATGTTACTTGTTTTCTTTTGAATGTTTAGAAAAGTTTTAACATGCTTTTTTTATTGTTCTCTTCAGAAGTACTTCCCAAAGTTTTCTATGTCATGGCCGTAAAGGTATTGATAACACAGTTTTGGGCTGTAATGAATATCGGCTCCCAAAAGCAATCCCATAATATGCAGGGACACTTTACTTAACATGTCTGGACAAGAAGTAGCAGCTAACTGATGGGAATCTCTAGGTCCTTACTGCTCCTTTCAAATCCTCCTTAATCCTGGCTACTGTGTGCCACCATCTGATAAGAAAATTTCCTCTCCATTTTATATAGGTTTCCAGGAAGCGGCTGGTGGATTCAAACTGCCAACCTTTTGGTCAGCAGCCATTGCTCTTAACCACTACACCACCAGGGCCTCCTATTTTATATATAGATGGGTAGAAGTCTATGTCTGTGGTTGGCTGGTACCTCTAGGGCACCAAGATGATGTTTCTGAAAATATGTATCTGTCATACTTTCCATTGACCGTATCTAGAGAAACTGGCAGAGAAATCCGGGATAGAGAAACTTAACCTTCTGAGGCCCCACCTATCCTAGTAGGCTTGCCTGTCAATTCCTTACCCACACTTCCATGTGAAATTTAGCCTGCCCTGGGCTGTTTGGAAGATGGGAGCTAATGGCTGTGTTAAACAAACCAGTTGCCATTGAGTCAATTCTGACTCATGGCAACTCTATGTGTGTCTGAGCAGAACTATGCTCCACAGGTTTTTCAGTGGCTGATTTTTCAGAAGTAGAACTGGAGACTTTTCTTCTGCAGCATATCTGGGTGGATTTGAACTGCCAAATTTTTGGTTAGTAGCCCAGTGCTTAAACCATTTGTGCCACCCAGGGATCTCCTTGTATAATATGTAAATTCACAACTGACAACGGGCTCTGGCTCACCAGGCCCCGCTTGATTGCATAACGGCTACTGGACTTGATATGCCAAGTCACCTGTAAACCATTCTCAGAACACCAGTGTGTTGCAACATGAAGGTAGAGTAATTCTGTGCAGTGGTTTATCTTATGTTATTATATATATGCCTAAACTTTCTTGATTTATTACCTTTAAGAATTATCTATTCACTACTCTACTATGAGATAAAATTATTGCTAGAAGTTTATTCCTTAGCCATCACTTGGTAATAGCATTAATTTATTGGTTATGTACAGCATTTGGTTTCATTCTTTTCCATACTATGAAGAATAAAGATGGTATAAGTATCCTTCTTCCTATTTTTTCTTGCTCATCTACTCCCAATTTTTAAAAATTACATTTCCACATAACCGAAATAATTTTTATATTTTATTTCCAAAGAAATTTACAAAATTGTTTAACCTTCATTCTATATTCAAGTGCATCTTTAAATGATTGTTTCTGTTATTCTGATAATGAAGTAAATTACAACGTTTGACCTTTAAATGTTAAAACAATCTTGTATTACTGGAATAAACTCAACTTGGTCGTGAAGTATTACATACTTCATATATCGGAGAATTGCTAATTTTTTTAAGAATTTTTGTTTCTATATTCAGAAGAGATATTGGTCTGAAGTTTTTTTTTTTGTCATTCTTTTCTTCTTTTTTGGTAATGCCTTTGTTTTAGTATCATGGTTATGCTTGACTCATAAAATAATGTAATAAATGTTCCCAGCCCCTTCATTTTTTGAAATAAATTATGTCAGATTGGTATTATATTATTTCTATCATAAATATTATGAATTTATGAGTGAAGCCATCTTGGTCTGAAGTATATAGATATACACATATATATGGATGTGTGTATGTATATATATAAAGTATAATATACACAAAGTACAATATATATATGTTGTTGTTGTTAGGTGTCATCAAGTTCTGGCTCATAGCGACCCTATGTACAATAAAACGAAACCCTGCCCAGTCCTGCGCCATGCCCACAATCATTGTTAGGCTTGAGCCCATTGTTGCAGCCACTGTGTCAATCCATTTCTTCAGGGTCTTCCTCTTTTTCACTGACCCTATACTTTACAAAACGTGATATCCTTCTCCAGGAACTGATCCCTCCTGACAACATGTCCAAAGTATGTAAGACGTAGTCTTGTCATCCTTGCTTCTAAGGAGCATTCTGGTTGTACTTCTTCCAAAACAGATTTGTTCATTCTTTTCACAGTCTATGGTATATTCAATACTCTTCACCAACTCCACAATTCAAAGGTGTCAATTCTTCGGTTTTCCTTATTCACTGTCCAGCTTTCACATGCATATGCTGCGATTGAAAATACGCTGGCTTGGGTCAGGCGAACCTTAGTCATGCATCTTTTGATTTCTTGACTGCTGCTTCCATGGGTGTTGATTGTGGATCCAGTAAAATGAAATCCTTAACAACTTCAATCTTTTCTCCATTTATCATGATGTTGCTTATTGGTCCAGTTGTGAGGATTTTTGTTTTCTTTATGTTGGAGTGTAATCCATACTGAAGGCTGTGGTCTTTGATCTTCATCAGTAAGTGCTTCAAGTACTCTTCACTTTCAGCAAGCAAGGTTGTATCATCTCCATATCACAGTTTGTTAATGAGTCTTCCTGTGATCCTGATGCTGCATTCTTTTTCACAGAGTCCAGCTTCTCGGATTATTTGCTCAGCATACAGATTGAATAAGTATGATGAAAAGATACAACCCTGATGCACACCTTTCCTGACTTTAAACCATGCAGTATCCCCTCGTTCTCTCCGAACAACTGCCTCTTGATCTATGTACAGGTTCCTCATGAGCACAATTAAGTG
>NW_004443969.1:3144600-3164877 GCF_000243295.1 Trichechus manatus latirostris
TGGTATTCTCTGCTTTCAGCCAGGATCCATCTGACATCAGCAATGATATACCTGGTTCCACGTCCTCTTCTAAATCCAGCTTGAATTTCTAGCAGTTCCCTGTCAATATACTGCTGCAGCCACTTTTGAATGATCTTCAGCAAAATTTTACTTGAGAGTGATATTAATGATATTGTTCGATAATTTCTGCATTCAGTTGGATCACCTTTCTTGCGAATAGGCAAAAATATGGATCTCTTCCAGTCGGCTGGCCAGGTAGCTTTCTTCCAAATTTCTTGGCATAGACAAGTGAGCACTTCTAGTGCTGCATTATTTTGTTGAAACACCTCAATTGTTATTCTATCAATTCCTGCAGCCTTGTTTTTTGCCAGTGCCTTCAGTGTAGCTTGGACCTCTTCCTTTTGTACCATCGGTTCCTCATCATATGCTCCCTCCGGAAATGGTTGAACGTTGACCAACTCTTTTTGGTATGACTCTGTGTATTCCTTCCATCTTCTTTTGATGCTTCCTGCATTGTTTAATATTTTCCCCATAGAATCTTTCACTATTTCAACTCGAGGCTTGAATTTTTTCTTCAGTTCTTTCAGCTTGAGAAATGCTGAGCATGTTCTTCTCTCTTTGTTTTCTATCTCCAGCTCTTTGCACATGTCATTATAATACTTTGTTTTGTCTTCTCGAGCCTACCTTTGAAATCTTCCGTTCAGTGCTTTTACTTCATCATTTCTTCTTTTTGCTTTAGCTACTCAGTGTTCTAGAGCAAGTTTCAGAGTCTCTTCTGACATCCATTTTGGTCTTTTCTTTCTTTCCTGTCTTTTTAATGACCTCTTGCTTTCTTTACGTGTGATATCCTTGATGTCATTCCACAACTTGTCTGGTCTTCAGTCATTAGTGTTCAGTGTGTCAAATCTGTTCTTTAGATGGTCTCTAAATTCAGGGGTGATATACTCAAGGTCATACTTTGGCTGTCTTGGACTTGTTCTAATTTTCTTCAGTTTCAACTTTAATTTGCATATGAGCAATTGATGGTCCATTCCACAGTCGGCCCCTGGCCTTGTTCTGACTGATGATATTGAGCTTTTCTATCGTTTCTTTCCACAGATATAATCGATTTTATTCCTGTATATTCCATCTGGCAAGGTCCATGTGTATAGTCGTCATTTATGTTGGTGCAAAAAGGTATTTGCAATGAAGAAGTCGTTGGTCTTGTAAAATTCTATCATGCGATCTCCGGCATCATTTCTATCACCAAGGCCATATCTTCCAATTACTGATCCTTCTTCTTTGTTTCCTACTTTCACATTCCAATCACCAGTGATTATCAGTGCATCTTGATTGCATGTTTGATCAATTTCAGACTGCAGAAGCTGGTAAAAATCTTCAATTTCTTCATCTTTGGCCGTAGTGGTTGGTGCATAAACTTGAATAATAGTCATATTATCTGGTCTTCATTTTAGGCGTATGGATATTATCCTGTCACTGACAGCACTGTAATTCAGGACAAATCTTGAAATGTTCTTTTGGACGATGAATGCAATGTCATTCCTCTTTAAGTTGTCATTCCTGGTATAGTAGACCATTTGATCGTCTGATTCAAAATGGCCCAATACCAGTCCATTTCAGCTCACTAATGCCTAGGATATCAATGTTTATGCGTTCCATTTCATTTTTGATGATTCCAATATATATGAAGTATAATACATATATCGTATTTTTATGCAAATAGCATGCTTCATTTTGTTTGCCAACTGCACCCTTCCCTCATGAAATATTTTCATAAGCACTGCTATGCCTATTTTTTGCTGTTAAAAAAAAATGGCATAGCAGTGCTTATGAAAATACCTCATGGGGGGAAGGCGTGGTTGGCAAACATAGAAAGCAGGCATTATTTTCTCAAAAATACAACGTAGATGAAATATAATATATATGAAAAAACCCATTGCTGTTGAGTCAATTCTAATTTGTAGTGACCCTATAGGTCAGAGTAGAACTGCCCCATAGAGTTTCCAAGAAGTGGCTGGAGGATTCGAACTGCTGACCTTTTGTTTAGCAGCTGTAGCTTGCTGCAACTCTTAACCACTGTGCCACCTGGGCTCCATAATATATATATGAAGTATAATATATAAAATATACAGAGCCCTGGTGGCGCAATGGTTAAGCACTCAGCTACTAACCAAAAGGTCAGCTGTTCAAACTCATGAGCCACTCAGCAGGAGAAAAGACCTGGCAATCTTCTCCCATAAAGATTGCAGCCTAGAAAATTCTATGGGGCAGTTTTTCTGTGTCACGTAGGTTTACTATGCATCAGAATTGACTAGACAGAGCACAACAACAACCATATACACATATGTATATACATATATATAATGGGAAGGGATTTATTTATTGAGTTCAACATATTTTTAATAGTTATTCAGTTCAGTTGCCATTGAGTCATCTCATTCATGGCATCCTCATGCACGTCAGAAAAGAACTGTGCTCCATAAGCTTTTCAATGGTTAATTTTTTTTTTTTTTAAAGTATATTACCTGACCTCTCTTCTGAGGCACCTCTGGGTAGAGCTGACCTTCTAATCCTTCTGTTATCAGTGGAGTGCTTTAATTATTTGGAACACCCAGGGACTCCTATTTAAATTTTCTATTGTTTCCTCTCTTGATTTCACAATCTGTGTCTTTCATATAAATTGTCCATTTTATTATGGTTGTCAAATGTTGGCATAAACCTGCTAAGAAACCAAAAAAACAAACCAAACTCATTGCCGTTAAATTGATTCCAACTCATAGTGACCCTATAGGACAGAGTCGAACTGCTGCATAGGATTTCCCAGAAACAGCTGGTAGATTAGAACTGCCAACCTTTTGGTTAGCAGCCGAACTCTTAACCACTGTGCCACCAGGGCTCTGAACTTGCTAAGAGTATAGTTTTATTATCTTTTTAACATCTAGATGATTTCTAGTAACGCTTACTTTTTTATTTATGATATGAATGCTTTTCGTTTTTCTTTTTATTATTTATTTTTTTAATCAGTCAAGTGAGATGTTTATCAGGTTTGAAATTTCCTAAGAACAAACTTCTATTTCACTGATTCTATTTTTTATCTGTTTTCTATTTCATTAATTTCTGTTCATATCTTTATTATATCCTTCCTTCTACTTACTTTAAAGTCTGCTCTTCTTTTTTCTAGCTCCTCAAAGGAGAAGCTTAGATTGTTGATTTTAAAGTGTTCTTCTTACCTAATATAGACATTTAAATTTATAAAGTTCTTCATAAGTACAGCTTTTGCTGCATTCCACAAATTCTAATGTGTGAGTTCTCATAAGTCAATTTAAAACATTTTCTAATTTTCCTAGTGATTCCATCATTGACGCATAGGTTATATAAAATTGTGGCTTAATTTTCAGTATGGAATGCTTTTATGTATATTATTTTTACTGATTTCTGATTTAATTCCATTGTGAGCAGAGAAACTACTATGTATTATTTAAATACATTTATATTTATTGAGACTTGTTTTATGGCCGAACATATGCATTTGAAAATACCATGCATTCTGTAATTATTGGGGATAGATAGAGATGATAGATAGATAGATAGATGGACAGATAGACAGACAGATGGATAGATAGATAAGTAGATAAACAGACAGCTGCTGTCCAGTCAATCCCAACTAATGCTGACCCTATGTACAACAGAATGAAATGGTGCCCAGTCCAAACGTTGCATATAAAAACCAAAAAACCCAAGTTGTTGCTGTTGAGTCGATTCTGACTCACAGCAGCCCTACAGGACAGAGTAGAACTGTCCGATAGGTTTTCCAAGGCTCTAATCTTTAAGGAAGCAGACTGTCACACTTTCTTCAGCGGAGCAGCTGGTGAGATTGAACCACCAACCTTTTGATTAGCAGCTGAGTGCTTAATCACTGTGCCATCAGGGCTCCTTTCAATGTTGCATATAGTGTTCTATAAATGTCAATTATGTTAAGTTGGTTGATTGTATTATCGAATTTTTTATATCCTGACTTATTTTCTATTTATTCTATCTTTTACTGCAAGAGAAGTATGGAATTTATCAGCTAAAATTGAGGATGTGTCTACTTCTCTGTTCCTCAAAATCTGCTAAGGTGTACGTTTGCTTTCAGTCCCTTCCTCGCTCTGGGGAATTTTTACTTCATGTTCCTTAGAGATTACAGTTTAGGCAGGGCAGATTTATAGTTTCATGAAAGATGGCATAATCTTTTTAAATTGTCACTTTCCTTGTTGTTCTTAAGAAAGGAGCAAGGGTAGGGCCCTTGTACTTCGCCATCTCTAAAGGGTGTCTGGAATTATTTCCAACATGAAGAATCTTGACATTAACGCAGGTCACAGTTCCCCTTAGGGAGTTCTCTGCATGTCATTTAATAAAACACAGTAAATCACTAAAATACTGAACCCTTCCTAATTGGGATCTTTTTACCTCAGGGGTTGTGTGAAATGCTTCACATCTCACAATAGATACTATAATAATTTTCTTATTTTTCTTAAGTTTTGATTTAGACTGCTGATCTAATATGACTTGGCATCACTGTAGAATAAATCTGTATGGTCAAAAGTAAGAATAATAGGTATGCACAGCCTTACTTCTAACGAAACAAAACAAAACAAAAAGCACCTAATATTTAGGAACCCTAATAGATTATTATCTACATTGTTATTCCACTCAAGTGGTCTGCTTAGTAGGACTGTCTAAAGTGTCCAGCACTGGATTATATGTAAACTAGATGTACAGTTAGAAAGCCACAATCCTGGAAGCTCTATGCCTCTCACTTCACAATTTACTATTTAATTTCATGTTAGGAGTAGCATGAGACAAGAAGTGGCACATAAATTGTTATTTATGCTGGAAAACAAACAGAGAAAAGAAAGAAACAGCTGTTGCATTTACCTCATTAATTCTAAATAACTCAACAACTGCTTAAACTTCCATTTAGAGAAATATGGTGAGCTTCTAGTAGAACTCAGAAACAATGAGTTTTCTTTCTTGTACAAATCCGCTGACAGGTTTTATATGTCTGGTTTACTTCTTTTTTTTTTTCCTTACATTTGGGACTGACACTTAAGTTTTAATATTCTGTTATTAAAAATATAAATAAAAGAATTAAAGTAGATAAATATATGTCTAGTTTATTTATTTCCATATTTTATAATCTCATTTTAGCCCAGAGCTATGTCTTTAAATAAATGTCCAAATTTGCCCTTCCACGTAACTCCAAAACTCAGTTTGCACATCACTTCCTTCAGGAAATTGCCCTACCATCTTCGAGTGGGCTCTCCCTGAGAGGAGAGGTGCATGCTAGGATACTCCTGTTCTAGATATTCCTAGAGCTGGGAATCTTCACCTCTAGACACTATTGGATGTGACCTCCTGGAATGTAGGGTTTGTGCCTTTTATACCCCTATGCATAACATGTTCTTAACACATAATTATAACCTCTATGAAATATTTGAACATGTCAGATAAACCAATTGAAACACATTAAGCTAGGAATAAAAACTACTCTACCCCCTCCAAAATAAAAAGACATTGTAAAGTACAGAAGTCCTATCATTAATATTGGGTACTTTTTATTATAAAGTTCTGATTTCAGTTTGGATTTTCTAAAATTACAAATAAAATACTATAAATACAGTGTAGTTAAAAGGTATCCTCAAATAGCATACAGTTGACTGACTGTTTTCTGTTTTTTCCCTGGAGATAAGCTTGGCAATATTTCTCCTCATTCTTTAGGGGTGACCTTACCTAGAAACTGTTAA
Organism: Trichechus manatus latirostris; assembly: GCF_000243295.1. NCBI lineage: Eukaryota > Metazoa > Chordata > Mammalia > Sirenia > Trichechidae > Trichechus > Trichechus manatus. The sequence goes on from NW_004443969.1 coordinate 3,150,387, forward strand.
AGCATCTAAATATCTTCTATGTTCACATGCTGGAACAAGTTACACCGTTCTTCCCTCAGCCTCTTCTTATTTATTATCATCAGTGGAAACCATATGCCTACTACCTTCATACTATGAGTTATACATGCTATGAGGATTTGAGCTCCTGCCTTCAGATAGTTTACAGTCCAGGGCAGTCAGCAAAGTCAAGTCAACACATATTTATCAAATGACTTACAATAAATCCACTGTGGACTGATAAAAGCAATAGAAGTATAAAAAACACATTGCCTTCGAGTGGATTCTGACTCACAGTGGCCCTGCAGGACAGGGTAGAACTGCCCCATAGAGTTCTCAAGGAGTGGCTGGTAGATTCAAACTGCTGACCTTTTGGTTAGCAGCCTGAGCTCTTAACCACTGTATCACCAGGGCTCCAGCCAATAGAAGTATAGCTAAAATTGTTCACGTTGCTCAGTTTTCTCTTTACAATGATATAGGCAACACAGCTGGAGGAAAGCAGTATGAATTGTGTGCATATTAAGGAAGATAAAGTCATTTTTTAATTTTATATCTTTTGAAGGTCTCCAAATTTAGGTGAAACAGTCATGAAAATGATATTTAATTATAAGCAACTGAGGGGTTTATGGGAGTGCTTCCCTGATGTGTGTCTGATTTTTTGTGCAATAATGCAAATTAATTTTCCTTTAAATTGCTCATTTTCATTGCATTTGCTTTTTTCTTTGTTGTTTTCTACACACACACAGAGACACACACACATATGCACGCTCTCTAATAGCATTTTTTACTTATATTTAGGAAAATGTATATCCTGTCACATTACATATATCATATACACACATATACATACATATATATACACATAGGTATGAATATATGTAATGTAACTATGTATCTGAATACATTGTAAATTTATCACACAAGAGAGAGATTTTAATTTTTTTTCTTTTTTTTCTTACACAGAAACAAAGTGATTCTGTTATGAGTTATCAGGTATTTCTGGCCAAAATATTGAGTAAAGAAATTAGATGAGCCTCTTGATATTGATCTTCTTGATCTCAAATTTGAAGTGAGCTCCATTAGGCCTTAGTTGTGACTAGCAACAGAGCGTCATAAACTGAACTGTTTTTATTTCCTGAAGCAAAAAACAAGGACAGAGTTTGTTCATTTATCTTGAAAGGAGGCTTTTTTTCAATTATTTCCATTAATAAAGATGAATGAGGTCATAAATGGTTCAAAATAAATCATCATGACAAACACTAAAGGATGTTAAAAAAAAAAAAATATTGCTGTTGAGTTATTTCAACTCATAGTGACCCTACAGCACAGAGTAGATCTGCCTCACACGATTTCCAAGGAGGGCTGGTAGATTCGAACTGTCAACCTTTTGGTTAACAGCTGAGCTCTTAACCTAAAGGATTAATGGTATAAAATTTCTGGCTTTACAACCAGCTATCTTCCTGTACCAATGTGTTAGTTAGGAATAAACCTCATACTCACTACAGTAAAGAACTGATCTGAAACCAGACTGGATTCTCACTGACCTCTTTTCCTTTTCTAAGTCTGTTAGAGCTCTACTATGCTAGGACTCCAACCAAATTCAAGCCTTTCATCCCAGAACATACAGGGCATCAGTTAATAGGCATATATCTTATATTTGTATGTTTAACTTATATTTCTTGAATGTATCCTAATAGTAATCAAAATAATTACTTTTACATTAAAAAAAATACAGCTATCTAATGGAATGTGAAGCCAAGTCATAATGATTTTACTAGGAAACATGAGATTTCAAAGACACTGGAAAAATGATACATGGAACACAACAATTAAGGGAAATGTCGTGTTGTAAAAGTCAAAAATTAGTTCAAAAATTTTATTAATTGAAAAGTAAGCCCAACATCTAAGAAATTTAAATTTTACTAGAGACAATATGCCATTGATAATCATTTAAAATTTTAGTACAAGTTTAAGGTAAATCTCTAGTAATGGTAAAAATATAGGTGATAGGAGAATTTTAAAAATTCTATTTGCATTTGGAGAATTACCTAAAAATCATATATTTGAAAAATGTAGGCAATAAAAGTTGGAAAAGTGATTTCCCTAAACATCTAGATTATATGTACTGGATATTTTAAAGCTTTATGCCATTATGATAATATATAACCAGTTGTCATCAAGTAGGTTCTGACTCTTGGACACCCTATGTGTATCAGAGTAGAACTGTGATCCATAGGATTTTCAATGGCTAGTATTTCAGAAGTAGACTTCTAGGCCTGTCTTCCAAGGCACTGCTGGGTGGACTTGAACCTCCAACCTTTTGGTTAGGATATTTTTATCTTATTTTACCCTAAATAGACTGAAAAATATTAGCATAACCAGGAAAATACCAGCAACCAGTTGTTGTCCAGTCTATTCTGACTCACGGTGACCCCACGTGTATCAGGATAGAACTGTGCTCCACAGAGTTTTCAATGGTGGATTTTTCCGAAGTAAGGTCTTTCTTAAGAGGTGCCTTTGAATGCACTTGAACTTCCAATCTTTAGGTTAGAAGTTGAGCATTTTAACCGTTTATACCACCCAGGGAGCAACATCAGATGAGGAGTGCAAATGTGAAATGAAAAAAAAAAATTTATATATATATATATATATAAACTTCCTTAATTCTTGAATAATTTAACTTGAAAATTGTATTTTACATAAGTGAATATTTATAAAATAATTTTCATTTTTGGACAACAATCAAATTTTAGATCTCATTTTAAAAACTTGTTGTATTTATCTCCTAAACATATTTTCATTCCCAGTCATTTAAGTTATACGTTACAAGTAGTTCTGTTCAGTCAACTGGGTCATAAGTAGGTTTTGATGTAAGTCAAATATCTCATTAAAAAAAATTTCATTATTATTGCCTTTCATTATCAGTATCTTTATAAACCCAATCTTTATTTGTCTTTAGGGGTTGGCATGAAAATGATAACATCAGCAAATTATGTGTTGCAACACATACGTAGTACATATTACTAACAATAAAATGTAAGAAAACAAAAAGGCTGTTTGTCTAACTCAAACAGGCCATAAATCAGGGACTACCTGCATATAAATAGCCTCTAAACCTAGCCTCTTTCCTCTAGACTTGATTGCTACAATCTCTGCTAAACTCTTCTACCAGCCTGGTCTTTTCATACATGACTTTTTTCACATTATGTTGTCTTAGAACATTTTTTGGAAGAGAGAGGGAGAAAGGAATGGGGAGGGAGAGGGAGAAGGAGAGGGAAAAGAGGAACTAGGAAATGAAACAGATGTTTAGCATATTCTGCATTCTACCTGCTCTGGAAATGATCATAGGTCCGTAGTGGAAAATACCAATGTAACTAATACAAATATTTTAAATAATTTGAGTTAAAAATAGACAGATGTTAGAATCCTGAGAAGCAAGCGATTCTCTTAGGATGGAGTAAGGGTCAAGGAAGTATTGTCAGAGAAAAGGAGTGGAAGTTTTTGACAAAGTGTTCTGCGCAAAAAGATGCGACTGACTAGGTATACAAAGGGGAATGACTCAGAGACATAAAAGAGCAGTATGGCATCATTTAGAAACTAGGAAGAGTTTGGTTCAGGTAGAGACAATCTGTGCTTCCGCAACACAGTGGCAGGAACCAGACGATGTGTCACATTCCTCACGCCTCGTGTGTCATATCATTGACATGGTGTGTCACTTCAGTGACATTTTGTAACCTCCTGGGAGCCTGTTACAGAATGCATTTTTAACACATATCTCTGCAGCTGGTAGCTGGCTTAGAATGGCTAGTTGTTGGAGAAAGGATATTAGAAAATAAGCTACTAAAATATTTACGTGAAAGATGATGATGCTCTGAATTAAGCCCATCGTTACATGGAAGGACAGATGGGATTCAAAATAATAGCTATTTTTTATTGAGCACTTACTATGTTAACAGTCATCCCTGTCATATCTCATTTAAACCTCAGACAAAACTGGGAAGTCATTATGATTATCTTCCATTTAAATATGAGTAAGCTAAGTTTGAGCTATCAACTTCCACTAAGTTACAAAGCAAAAAGAAGCTGGGCTTGAGCTGAGGTTTTCTGAGTCCAGGTACCATGTTCTATTCAGTAAAATGCCTTCCTCCTCAAACTCAAACTTTTTTACTTGGTTTTCAAAATTCTTCAAATCTTTGAGGTGGAATTACAGATGAGTTTATTTTATTTTTTAATAACTATATGAATTTTCAAAATGTTCCCCAATTTTAACTTTTGTAAGACAAAGTATTTTTAAAAAGGAAAAGAAAATACCCAACAGAAGCCTTTTCAATTGAACATATTTTTCCTGTTTTAGGGCTCACCTAAATATTTCTTTTTATGAAACGTACTATAGCTTAAGTGATCTACTTTCCACCTTCTCTGAATGGTGCATGTATTATTACTTCAGGGTCTTTTTTACACAAAGTTTGCCTTCCCCCACACTTAGTGTGACTTAAAATTATACTTCCATCCTTTGAGTTCTAACTCTGGTCCCTTGCATCTATAAAGTATATCAATCTCTTACCTCTTTGTTCTACAGCCAGGGAATTCCTTTATAGCAAATGAAATTAGAAACTGAAAATTAAGGTTGAGAAATTAATTGTCCTTAGTTTATAAGCACTACAGGACTCCTTAATATGTTTAATGCAAAACTAAATAAAGTATTATAATGACTCATCTCTAATAAAATCACATTGCTGAGTTTGCTGATAGCTTCAAATATTGACAAAGCCTGTCATACTCACATGAAAGGGACCATTAGCCATTTGTAGAGATATGTCCTTTATACTGAATTTATGTTTACATGCACACAAAAGATAACCTTGAAAAACATTGAATTATTCTCAAAACTTTCCCAAAGCACTTTGAAAATGCCATTACAAATAAGTTAGGCTTAGTTTTTCACAAAACTAGTAAAACTAAAGTTACCAAAAAAGGTGCAATTCAAGTGACAAATGGCTATTTTGATCTCTTTTTTTTCTTTTGACTAATAATAAAAATTAACATCTATAAAATACTTATCATATGCCAGGTGCTATTCAAAGTGCTTTATATCTATATTAATACATTAAATAACAGAAAAGCCCTATTAGTAAAGTACTATTTTTATCCCATTTTACAGAAACTAAGACACATAGATATTATGTAATGTTGTCACAGTTAACAACTAGTAAGTAGTGAACCCAAGATTCAGATATCTGCAATTTGACTCCTACGAGAGGACCTATGATCTTTAAAATATTTTTAGCATTTTTAAGATTTTCTCAAATCTATTAAAGAATAAGGAACCAATAACAAATAGAAATTATTACAGAAAATGCATACAATTAACACTGTTTCGTTGGGTGAATCAAACTGTTACCATTTTGGCCTGGTGTGGGCTCCTCTCAGGCTTACAGAATAAGAGAGACATTTAAAATCAATCAAAATTTTAAAGATTTTTCAAAGACTCTCTAGTAACACACAGGTGAAATTACCCGGGGTTTGTGGGTTTGGGGATTTTGTTTGTTCTGAATTTGTACCTGGCCCAGCTGCAGTGAACCAGCTTTACTGTTCACAGTATTAGAGTGAAGCAGGTAGGACTAGAGCAACTGCCTGCTTTGTAGTGCTCACTCATCACCTGTCCATGAATGTCCTGTCCATCACCTGTCCCTACATGGATCACGTACCCTTCTCTGAATCAAACCCGGCATCTTTACATCTGGCACATCTCATGCAGCTTAGCTGCCACTCCACAAGAACATCATTAGACCTAGAGCCAGTTCTACAAGGGAAGATTAAATGCCTTGTTTTGAAATTTCTCTAAATATCCACTTGATAAAGACAAATATGCTGCTTATACGCAACAGTATCTAGATAATTACATTAATTTATCTTTTTAAATCACTGATTTATTTTTCTCATAGTTATTCATTCAACTTTTCAACCACTTAGTGTGAACATGACAGTGGATGCAAAGAATAATGTAGGACTTCTTTTTGCAAAACACAGCCATAAAGATGCTTAAGCAGCTTCAAGTCTAACGCCTGGCAACTATGTGTGTTTTGCTCTCAGTATTTTAGGATAAAACTTAGTTTTCTTAATGTTCTTTTTGACTGAGTCCATAAAACAGTATTAGGTACTTTGGAAAATTAAAGAGCAGGAACAACATAATTTATTTTACTGTTGCTTATTTTCTATATTATAAGCAGCTTTTCTTTTAATATTACATTTGCCACTTAGTTTGCATGTTTAAGAACACATTTACCAAGACACAGTGGCAATTGTTTATCACGTGAAAAATATTTTTCATACCCCCAAACACAAATCTATTGCACAACTGACTTGAGAAATGTTTGAGCAGCAAACTATGATTAAAAAAAGGAAATCTATCATGCCTAATACTCCTTAATTCTTTTTCAACCTTCCGTATATTTCTTACTGCTTGTTCCCAATCATTCTTAAAATAGAAATTTTTAAATAATCTCAGTTTTTAAAAATTAGAACAATATTTGATATAAATGAGTACAAAAAAGAGTCAAATGTTCACATTTTACTGGTGATGAACATGAGGTGAACTGCCAAGGGAAAATGACTTGGCCAAGGTCACATGACCAACTACTGCCAGAGACCATATTTCAGTTCTATTTACTTCCAGAACATTCCATGATCTAGAACTTTTTCCATTGACAAGAAGCATCATTTATCACCAGTATGTTGTTCTGCAGCCTTCTTGAGTTGTGAAATATCTACTATTATTTCTCTATAAACCAATCAGCTTTTGAAAGCATTTCTTTGATTTAACCAAAAAAAGCTAAACCAAAATAATAATTTCAGCAATAATAATTACAGAACTATAGACACCTTATTAGGAAAGATATTTATACTATTCCAATTAATTATCACAATGACATGATGATGTAAACATTTCTACTTCATAGTTGAGGAATTGAGGCTCATTGGAAATAAACACCTCAGCCCACTCAGCTGTTGTTGAAGCAGCAATTCTAACTAAAAAAAAAAAAACTACAGGATTTTCTCCTCTGTAAAAGGATAGACATAGGGTTGGTCAGTCAAGATTATTAATGGTAAATAAGATAAACAGATATTCATAAAATTGTCAAGAGTTTCATTTCACTGAGATTCACCATCAAAAGTAATTCAAATTATACAATACAAAATTGATAGAAAACTAAAGGAAAAAAAAATCACATATCCACCATCCTTAGTATGGAAATTTAACTCTTAAGTAACATAGTTATAAGATAAATCTAATAGGCATATATCAAAACTGTACCTATTGCATGGTGAATGCATAACATTTTCCAACACATGGAAACATTTATAAAAATTAATACTAAGCCATAAAGCAAGTCTCATCCATTTCAAAACATCACTATTATGAAGACCCATTTCTGACAGTTACTAATTAGTTTCAAAACCAGTTCTACATTTTTGTAAATTTAAAAACAAATTTCAAAATAACCCACCTGAAATAAGATATCACAAAAGAAATTGGAAAATAATCAAATTAAATACTAATAATATTCTCAAAACGTAGAAAAAAATTAAGCAGAATTTAGAGAGAATTCTATAGCTTCTAGTGCTTACATTAGAAAAGAAAAAATAGACACACTGAAAGTTAATCAGTGAGGCATTTCTCTTAAGAAGTTAGAATAAAACATATCAGAATGAACCCATAGAAAGTAAAAGAAAGAAAATAAGAAATTAAAGAGAAAATTTAAAACTAGAAACAATGAGACAGAAAACTGCATTATAATAGAAAGGTTCAAATAAATTTAAAATTTGCCTCTTTGACAAGACAAATATGACGTTTACAAATACCAACCAACGGTGATCACGAAGAAAGAATGTACTTAAAAATTACACTAGGAAAGAAGAAGACATATAACAATAAATGTAGATATTAATATGATAATAAGAGAATATTATAAAAGTATTATACTAAAACGTTGGAAATTTAGGTGAGATAGATTCCTAGAAATGTATAAATTACCAAAACAAATTCAAAAGTAAATGTAAGATGTAATAATCCTGTATCAATGTTTGAATCAATATTTTAAAATATTCCCACAAACGAAACAGCATACCTATACACACCAGATGATAGGTAGTGCAGTAAAATTTTAAAAAAGAAATAAAAAGTATAAAAATTCAAGTGGAAAAGGTAGCTATTAGTCAGTTAGTCTATGTAAAAATGTTAATTAATAAGTTAGCTTAAAAAAGTTGATGCATACAAAATCAGTAAAATCTTACATCATTTCTATACACTAGTAACAGAGAGAAAGAAAAAAGAAAGCAAAGAAAAACAAAAATTAAAAAGTAACAGCACATAAAATAACAACCAAAACTATGAGATGCAAAATCTTTAGGTAGAAAATTATGACATTTCATGGAAAGATACTAAAGAAGTCTCAAATAACTGAAGATATATAAAATGTTCTTGGATATGAAGATGTAATATCACTAAGATGTTAATATTCCAAAATTGACCTACAGATTCAAAGTAATAACATTCCAAACACCAACTTTGAATATGTAACCTAAAAGCCAATTCTGAAATTCATATGTCTTTCTGATTACATGAAACAGAAATAAGACAACAGAGTGAACAGTTAAGACAAAAACTGGGCAAAGTATCACTATCCAAAATATACAGAGAGTTCTTTTTAATTAAAAAAGGATAAAATGTGAAAAGAATTGGGCAAAAGATATTAATATGTATTTCACATATGAGAGAATATAAATATCCAGTAAATATATGAAAGTTGCTCAAATTCATTAGAAATCAAGGCAATAGGAAATATTAATAAGCCACAATGGACTACTATTTTATACCCCTAAGGTGGGGAATAATTTCAAAGTCTGGAAAACTAGATATTGGTGAGAATATGGAAGAAAAGGAACTGTCACATAGTTGCTGGGAAAAGTATAAACATAACAAACACTCTAGGAATCAATTTAGCAATGCCTTTGTGGCGTAGTGGTTGAGAGCTACAGCTGCTAACCAAAAGGTCAGCAATTCAAATTCACCAGCAGCTCCTCGGAAACCCTATGGAGCAGTCCTACTCCGTTCTATAGGGTCACTGTGAGTAGGAATCCATTCAATGGAAATGCATTTTAGTACATTTGAGCATGCATATTTTATATAACCATTTCCTGGGCATTATTCCCTTTAGAAACACCACGAGACATGTATAGGAATATTTATAGTATTCCATAAACTGCTTTTATACATCAAAAATTATCTTTCTGAGTTTATGATAATTTCAACATGATAAAAATCCTCTTTTAAAAAAATATCGTGTGGCCTTCTGTGTTAAATGTTTGTCTTGAAAGCATGTTTAAGAATAAATAATCTCATTTTTGAGTTTTGCATGAAAATTGACAAATATTACATAATAGAAATTCCATGTGACTAGGCTCTAGTATTATTGAGTTCTATTGTAGGTTTCATTATTAACTAGTAGTTTTATCATATATTACTCTCTAAACTCTTTAAGTAAATTATAAAATAATACTATTATCATTTGATACATTCTTAAATGAGAATATTAAAGATACAAAGATGCTTTGAAAAACATCAAGTATAACACAGCACTTTTACAAGGAAAATCTTTTTCATAGGGCCATGTCTCCCATTACTTGGTGCATACTAAGGCCTATGCTTACCAGCTGCTGCCCTTGGACACCCCAGGCTGCATACTGCAAGACAGAGTCCTCTACTTCTGGTGGATTTAACTCCCAAACTTCCCTTGAAAAAAATGTAAATATTTTACATGAATGAATTGACATCTACACCATTAAGTTGGAGAATTGTTCATGAAAACCAGAAAATCAAAGAACTTACCTAGTGTGTATGTTGTAAATCACATATGAAGCAGTATACGAATAACGAAAAATCTGAAATAAAAAAAAAAGTTATTCATCTTAGTTTGGCATAAAGGTCCCATGTTAACGTATGTGTATGTGCTTGATAATATCCAACAAGTGATGTTAGGGAGAAACCAAAATATGCAGATATCCCAGTTCAGGAGTTTCTCACTCCCTCTGTGCCTTACTACAATAGACTTCTAATTCTTTTCGCTGTCATCAATCTCGTTCCTTATTCAATCCACTCCATACTTACTATAACTGTGATTATATCACTTTCTTCTTCAATATTTTCAGTGGATCCCCATTGTCTATAAAATAAAGTTCGAACTGATATTTTGATATTAAAAGATTTTAGTGTTTGGCTTCTATAAGCTTCGCTACTTCCCTGTCTCCAGTCTATACTTTCAATCAAATTAGATGAATTCCCCTTGTATATCATGAACTTTTTCTGCCTTTTTTTCCTTGGATATTCTACCCTAAGTCAAGTGCACACAGATCACCCCAGTTAAAAGCCATCTCTTTGACAGTTTATTGTATGACATTTAAGACATAACTCACTCATATAAACTATATAAACATTTTAAGTACCTCTCCTTTTTTCATTGGAATATTGGCAGGTCCAGGTGTGTATTACCTTTGCATCCACCACATTACCTAATACAGTATGGTGCTTGCATGAAATAATCAATATTCACTGAGTAATAATTCTAATGGGGAAAAACTCATAAAGTCCGACGTTTGTGCTGGTGGAGACCAGAGGTCAACATTCTACACATCCTCATAATGAAAATGTATGTGATCTTTAAGAGATTTTAGTACCATCTTAAAAAGAATTCTACTTCTTTGTAAAGCCAATTTTCTGAAAGACTGCAGCACCCACAAACAGTTAAATGTTCAGCTACTGATCAAAATGTAGGTGGTTTGAATCCACCCAGAGAAGCCTCAGAAGAAAGGCCTGGTGATCTACTTCTGAAAGATTAAAAAGCCAAATCAAACATGTTGCTGTTGATTCAATTCCGCCTCATGACTACCCTATATGTGACAAAGTAGAACTGCTCCATTGAGTTTTCTTGGCTGTCATCTTTACAGAAGCAGATCACTAGGACTTTTCTTCCATGGGGCTGCTGGTTGAACTGTCAACCTTTAGATTAGCAGGCAAAGACAAACTGTTTGTGCCACTTAGGAACTTTCCCCAAAATTAACCCAATGCTTTTGAGTCAATTTTGACTCAGCAACCCTGTAGAATACAGTAGAACTTCCCCCATAGGGTTTCCAAGGCTGTAGTCTTTTCTGCTGTACATAGGGTGGCTATGAGTCGGAACCGACTAGACGGCACCTACCAAAAACAATCTTTACAGAAGCAGACTGCCACATCTTTCTCCTGCTGAGCGGCCAGTGGGTTTGAACCACTGACCTTTTGGTTAGCACTGCACCAGCAGGGCTCCCTTCGAAAGATTACAGCCATTGCAAACCCTATGGAGCACAATTCTACCCTGAAATACACGGGGTAGCCATGAGTTGGAATGGACTCAATGGCAAGTTTTTTTTTTTTCCCAGCACCCATTTTACAGGGACATTAAGGGATATTTAGGACCATAAGGGATATTACAAAGACATCTCTAAAGTTCTGTCCTTACTAGCTAGAGATGATGAAATAGTGCAATAGATAGGAAATGAGGAAAATTGCAAAATATGGGTTAGGGAAAGAGATGAGTATGTTATAGTTCAGATAAAATTATTTTTCTCTAAGCTACGTGGATCTGGAAACCCTGGTGGTGTTGTGGTTTAAGCATTTGTCTGCTAACCAAAATGTAGGCAGTTCGAATCCACCAGGCGCTCCTTGGAAAATATATGGGGCAGTTCTACTCTGACCAGTAGGGTCGCTATGAGTTGGAATCTACTTGATGGCAATGGGTTTGGTTTTCATTATTTTTTTATGTGGATCTAGTGAGGCGAATTTTCTCTACCTAGCTATACTGTTGTATTATTAGTTCTAGGATTTACAGAACTTACACTGATACTTTCATTTTCAACATTCAATTATTTAAAAAGCTTTTTTAAAAAAAAAATTCCTGTAGGAGAAGTACATCACAGAAATATTATAACACTGCCAATTAAAACTTCCTCGAAGTCAAATTGTTATTTCTCATGGCTACAATAATGGCTTCAATTAAACAGGACTGGACACATATTTGGTAAAACAATGCTAGTGTTCTTCTCTCTTGGCATTGCAATTGCTCCCCTCATTTGTTACAATATTGTGTTTCACAATAAAGCCTCCTTCTCTCATTCCTTTGTAATATATATTAAATCTGATATTTCCATTAGTATAGACTTGTAAAAGCAAAAGAAAAAATAATTTCCTGGGGTCTATTTTGACACCCATGTGTATCCTTAAATTCCATATTTGACTTCAAACTTTGCATCTTGAACCTACTATAGCTGACAAATTGACAAGAAATGTGACCACCTCTGAAAACACACTTTCAATCTCAGAAAGTTCTGTCACCAAAGCAAACAGCCAAGTTAAACCTTGGAAATCGAAACAGACAGCTATGTCAGTGATATTACAGGTAAAAGGAGACTATTCATCCCATCTGTTAATCACCTCACAACTGTACCTGAATTCTAGGCTCACATTCATCTTGAGAGAGAGTTACTGTGCCTTAGTGTTTTAGGCAAGGCAGACCACCAAAACAACCACTGAGACAGAGTCGGATACAGCTATTGAATTTTGGTGTCTTTCTATATTTGTGATAGAGGTTGCAGCCTTTTCTCAAAGTATAAACCTGAAGAACTTAGATGTCCACCAGGTGATGTGAATCAGTGTTTAGCCTGATACAGCATTTGTTTCTCTCTGCTGATGTGTCAAAATGGAAGACCGCAATAAAGAAGTTAATCGTGACTTGCCTGCAAACCCGTAACAGGTTAAAGTAACAAGTTACAGAGGTTTCAGCGTCATCTATTGACAGCTACATAGACTACAAAGCCAGCAGTTTGCCATCGACAGATAATTAGAACCTAGCCCGAGGATAAAATGCTTTCCTCTAAAATCCCTGTCTTTTGATGTGTGTGTGTATATGTATTACGAGCAGATCCAGATATTTCATGTTTTGTAACATCACATTACTGAAATAATATTCTTTGCCCACAATCTAATAGAAAGAGTATAGAGGGGTCAAAAGTGTATATTGTTGGAGAGATTTTAAAAAGAGGATTCTCAATAAGAACTAGACTTAGCTTTACTGGACATCTGTATTAAGGCACACTGGTCTAAATTCAGTCTGCATTAACCTGCATTTCCATCTCTCTCTCCGCTCCACATGGATAGCATTTCTATTTTTCCTTAACACTCCTCACTTTCTTTTGTCTTAGTCTCCTCTTCTATCTGGGCAAGGAAAGTCTAGTTTCAAGATGAAGTGGTCACAGTGGAGTCACTTAAGGTTAGGAACAGTATTCCTTTTTCTTGTGATATTTGGCTAGTGTATATTAAAAGCCAAAGTGGGCATATGCTGAGATCCTTGAGTACAAACACATTTCATAGCCAGAGCTGCATTTGAGAGTATCCTCTTTATATCTCTGCAAATAATGTTACACTGCTATGGATTATGAATAGTTATGGTAATAGAAGTGGAGGTGGGACTGAATTAAGATACAGTGTGCAAAAAAACCAAAAGTTCCTCCTAGAAGCTTGTCTTGAGATGTCCTATCATCAATTCCACGATGCCAAAGGCATAGGGATGTCCAGACAGCATCAGAAAATCCTACAATCCAATCTCGACCCCATCATCTTTACATTACTTTGGGAAACGCAAGAAGAAGTTGATTCTGAGAATTGTATCCTAAGACCAGTAACATTAGACATAGCATGAGATATCATTGCAGGGGCAGAAAAACAGACATATTTAAGTCCTGCCAGGACAAGCAAATTATAAAAGTATGCAGAAGGGTGGCATTCATGCTCTTTAAACAATTAAGTTGATAATATTTATTTATTCCTATATGTTTTCTGTCAATTTATATGCATTTACTAACATTAAATATCAGCTAATAAGTTAGGTATTTTGCCAAATAAAAGACCATAAAATATGTGATCCCTGTCCCCAGACTTCATAATTCAGTCGAGGTGACAAGATTAGCAAAAATTACATTAGTACAGAGCATTCTGTTGCAACTCATGGATAAATTAAATCTTGCCAATTATAAGTCCACAGGCTTTCCAAGAAATGATCAATCTTTTTGGTTTCAAGAACACAACATAGAGAAGATAATAGTTGACTTTGGCACTGAAGGGATTAATATAAATTGAGAACAAGGCAGCTAGTGTAGAAAACTTAAATAGTCCTACATATAATAACAACTCTTTTTTTTTTTTTTAAATATTTTATTGTACTTCAGGTGAAGGCTTACAGAACAGATACTTTCTCATGTAACAGTAACACACATGCTGTTTTATGACATTGGTTAACACCCCCACAACATTTTAACCCTCTAAATTCTCAACTTTTTTTTTTTTTCTTTTGTGAAAATACACATAGCCAAAGATACGCCATTTCAAAAATTTTTTTTTTACATACAC
>NW_004443969.1:3173385-3184152 GCF_000243295.1 Trichechus manatus latirostris
AGGGTTTCAGGATTGTTGATTCTCTGTTTGGCTTAGTTTTTCGGATCTTTGTTGTGGAGGGACGGCGTGGTGTTTCTGCCTAGAGCGCCATCTTGACGGAAGTCTCAATAACAACTCTTGAATTGAGCATTTATTACATACCAGACTCTGCCGAGTACTTTACATATATTGCATCACTTAATCTTTACATCAACTTTAAGAGATATTATTATTTGTAATTTACTGGATAATTTCCAGAAACACCAAAAGTTTAAGAAACCAAGTCACAATGTGGGCACAGACCTGTCTGACAGCACCCACTTTATGGCTTAATCTCTCTGTACGCTCTCTTTCAGGGAACTGGTGCATGAAACATGACTCCAGCTTTGTGAAACATTCATCTCTGAAAAATCTGTTATGCTACCATTCAAAGATTTATTAACAGAAGGAGGTCGGAATTAATTGTGATTACTACAGTTAAGAGAGATTTCTTTTTGGAAAAACAATCTAATATATCAGATTAGAAATGTAAACCCCCTTCTCCTTTAGTTGTTTTTCACAAAAAAAAAAAAAATTTTTTTCTTGGAATATCAGTTATTACCTAAGACGTCTATGGAGAGTCATGTCAAGAAGAGTTACACTTAAAAGAAAAAAGAACATGATGCTGTAGTTATTTATGCTTGAACCAGAGGTTTGTATCTCTGGGTGACAAAGCTTTCTCTGTACCGTAGTTAAATTACTGTATTGGTATAAATAGCATGCATTTTCATGGCCTGGAGAATATTTAAATAGGATTATGGATTTGCCAATGAATCAAACAGGAAAACTGAACTGTGGGGAAGCAATTTGCTGAGTAAGTAGCATTTATGAAAGAGCACCAGTGATGGAAATAACAATCCAGGCAAAAGGAGATCTGCTTTTCCTGGAAGTAGGTGGTACAACAATGCTAACTGTGTTCTAGGACAATGAGGTACCTCTTAAGATGAGTAAATAGTGATGCTGTGGTTTGGAAGATTTCTACCTTTGTTCTGCAGTTTAGAACTAGGACAATCAGGTAGGAAACTCTAGTATAGTAAATATAATTCACAAAATTACAAGAACTCTACAAAATGTTTTTTAACACTGCAAAAACAAGCAAAAAAGAAAAAGCCTTGTGAACATTGTGAAGAATAAAAATTGGGTGAAAGGGAGGGAATGAAAGACATAATAAATATTTATGAGTCTTTTAATCTACTTTCATGTGTTTTGTCACAATGCTTGCTGTAAACCTGTAAGATATCATCACCCATCAAGGACACTCTACCAATATATCCAGCACTGGAGCCAAGGTTTATTGCTGCCATAATCCATGTACTTTCTACTATAATAAAGGAGGAAAAAATTCAAGCATTGTTTAATATAACACAATGTAGTGAAGGTGTCTTCAATTATATTACCACACTATGGTAAGTGGCAGACTTGGTAACATACTCAAGGTAGTCCAACTCAAAAACTACATATAAAATTTGATAAAGAAGACAAAAGTTTGTGTTGCTTTGTTAAGCTGTATTTATACCAAAAAATTATATAAACAATTAAAAATAAACTTGTTAATTAAAAAAAGATCTATCAACCCCATGGTGCAAACAGTTAAGCACTTGACTACTAGAGAAATGTTGGTGGTTCAAACCCAGCTAGAGGCACCTCTTAAGAGAGGCCTGGGAATCTGCTTCCAAAAGGACACAGCCTTGAAAACCCTATGGAGCAGTTCTACTCTGCCCACATGGGGTCGCCATTAGTCTGGATGGACTTGAAGGCAACAAAAAACAACCAGGTAGGGGAAAAATAATGTAAAATTTGTATTAATTACTTTCATAAAACTATAATCACATGGATAATTAAGATTCACCTGTGTTGTGGTGTTTTTTTAATCCTGGAAAACTTATAATGGATATCATTTCCAAAATTGTATAACAATTTTTTTTAAGTATTTAGCTAATAATAGCCATTTAGGTTGTTCAGATTTTTCAAATATAAAATGTTGTGGTTATTTTCACTGCATATTTGCACATATTCACAGGATATTTTTCTTAGAAGTAAAATTTATAGATCAAAGGATATGCATATTTTACATTCTGATTCATACTACCAAGTCATTTTCTATAAAGGTTGAAAAAATGTGCACTCCTATGTGTTACACATGTATCTTTTTTTTTTTTTAATTCCACATTACTCACTGTATTGATTTGGAATATTGAAAGGCAAAAAAAAATTGTTTTTACTTGCAGTTTGATTATTATTAAGCTTGAATATTTTGTCATAATTTTTAATCCTTTGTACTTCTTCATTTGTGGCTTATCTATCCATGTCTCTTTCTCTTTATTTGATGGGGTTACTCATTTTCTTGTTGATCTCTAAAAGCTCTTTTTATATTATTGGCTATAAAAGTGTTTTTTCATGAATGAAACATTTTACTCAATTTAATCTTTGACTTTATTTTCTTTTTTATTATTATTGTACTTTAGATGAAGGTTTACATAACAAACTAGTTTCTCATTAAACAGTTAGTACACATATTGTTTTATAACATTGGTTGACAAACCAACACTTGCCATTCTTGACCCTGGGTTCCCTATTACCAGCTTTCCTGTCCCCTCCTGCCTTCTAGTCCTTGCCCCTGGGCAGGTGTACATCTTTACTCTTGTTTTGTTTTATGGGCCTGTCTAATCTTTTGATGAAGGGTGAACCGCAGGAATGACTTCAGTACTGAGATAAAAACGTGTCTGGGTGCCATACTCTCCGGGTTTCTCCAGTTTCTGTCAGGCCAGTAAGCCTGGTCTTTTTTTCTGAGTTAGAATTTTGTTCCACATTTTTCTCTAGCTCTGTCCTGGACCCTCTATTGTGATCCCTGTCAGAGCAGTCAGTCATGGTAGCCAGGCACCACCTAGTTGTACTGGAATCAGTCTGGTGGAGGCCGTGGTAGATGTGGTCCATTAGTGATTTGGACTGATCTTTCCCTTGTGTCTTTAGTTTTCTTCATTTTTTCTTGCTTCCGAAGGGATGAGACCAGTGAAGTATCTTAGATGGCCGCTCACAGGCTTTTAAGACCCAAGACGCTACTCACCTAAGTAGAATATAGAACATTTTCTTTATAAACTATGTTATGCCAATTAAGCTAGTTGTTCCCCAAGACCATGGTCCTCACAGCTCTCCGACCAGCAATTCAGTCCCTGAGGAAGTTTGGCTGTGTCTATGGAGCTTCCATAACCTTGCCTTGCACAAGCTGTGCTGGCTTCCCCAGTATTGTGTACTGTCTTATCCTTCATGAAAGTTACCACTTATCTATTGTCTATTTAGTATTCCCTCTCCCTCCCCCTCCCATCCTTTGTATCCAACAAAGATTGTTCCTTTTTGTGTGTAAACTTTTTCATGAGTTTTTACAATAGAGGTCTCATACAATATTTGTCCTTTTGTGATTGACTTATTTCACTCAGCATAATGTCCTCCAGTTTCATCCATGTTATGAGATGCTTCACAGATTCATCATTGTTCTTTATCATTGCATAATACTCCATTGTGTGTATGTACCATAGTTTGTTTATCCATTCATCTGTTGATGGGCATCTAGGTTGTTTCCATCGTTTTGCTATTGTGAACAATGCTGCAATGACCATGGGTGTGCATATGTCTATTCGTGTGATGGCTCTTATTTCTCTAGGATATATTCCTAGGCGTGGGATTGCTGGATCATATAGTATTTCTATTTCTAGCTTTATAAGGAAGCACCATATTGTTTTCCAAAATGGTTGTATCATTTTGCATTACCACCATAAGAGTTCCGATCTCCCTGAAGCCTCTCCAACATTTGTTATTTCCTGTTTGTTTGTTTTTTTTTATTCATGCCAGTAATGCTTGGGTGAGATGGTATTCATGTGGTTTTGATTTGTATTTCTGTAATGGCTAGTGATTGTATTTTCTCATGTGTCTATTGGTCACTTGAATGTCTTCTCTGGTGAAGTGTCTGTTCATTTCCTTTGCCCATTTTTTAACTGGATTATTTGTCTTTTTGTTATAGAGGTGTTGGATTTTCCTGTAGATTTTAGAGATTAGACCTTTGTTTGATTTGTAATGGCCAAAATTTTTTTTCCCGTTCTGTAGGTTCTCTTTTTTCTTGGTGAAATCTTTTGATGTGCGTAAGTATTTAATTTTTAGAAGATCCTAGTTATCTAGGTTATCTGGAGTTTGTGTGTTCTTGGTTATGATTTGTACCCTGTTAATGCTGTGTATTGTGTATTAATGCCTGTAATGTTGATCTATATTTTCTTCTATGAACTTTATACTTTTTGGCTTTATATTTAGGTCTTTGATCCATTTTGAATTAGTTTTTGTGTATGGTGTGAGGTATGTGTCCTGTATCATTTTTTTGCAGATGGACATCCAGTTTTGCCAGCACAATTTAAAAATGCTGTCTTTTCCTGCATCTGATGGACTTTGGGCCCTTATCGAAGATCAGGTGTTGAACCATCCTTGCTTACCTGGTATGAATCCTACTTGGTCATGGTATATTATTTTTTTGATATGATGTTGAATTCTATTGGCTAGAATTTTGTTGAGAATTTTTGCATCTATATTCATGAGAGAAATTGGTCTGTAATTTTCTTTTTTTGTGGTGTCTTTGCTTGGTTTTGGTATCAGGGTTATGCTGGATTCATAGAATGAATTTGGAAAGTACCACTTCCTTTTCTATGTTCTGAAATAGTTGGAATAGTACTGGTGTAAACTCTTCTCTGAATGTTTGGTAGAATTCTCCAGTGAAGCTATCTGGGCCAGGGCTTTTTTCTTGTTGGGGTTTTTTTTAAAATTACTTTTTCAATCTTTTCTATTGTTATGGGTCTATTCAGATATTCAACATTATTTTGTGTTAGTTTGGGTAAGTAGTGGTGTGTTTCTAGAAATTTGCCCATTTTCTCCAGGTTTTCAAATTTGTTGGAGTACAGTGTTTCATAACACTCTGTTATGATCCTTATTATTTCTGTTGGGTCTGTTGTAATGTCCCCCATTTCTTATTTGGGTTATTTGCATCCTCTCCTGTTTTTCTTTTGTCAATTTGGCCAGTGGTTTGTTGACTTTGTTAATCCTTTCAAGAATCGACTTTTGGTTTTGTTGATTCTATTGTTTTTCTATTCTCAATTTCATTTATTTCTGCCCTGATCTTTATTACTTCCTTTCTTCTGGTGGCTGTGTGCTTTTTTGGCTGCTCTCTACTTGTTTCAGTTGCATAGCTAATGTTTTGATTTCATCCCTTTCTTCTTTTTTGATTTGTGCATCTATTGCTATAAATTGTCCTATGAGGACTGTGTTTGCTGTATCCCAAAGGTTTTGGTATGATGTGTTTTCATTTGTTTGATTCTAGGAATTATTGATTCCATCTCTGATTTCTTCTGTCACCCAGTGGTTTGTAAGCAGGGTGTTATTCAGTTTCCATGTAATTGGTTTTTTTTTTTTTCCTTGCTTTTCCTATTGTTAGTTTCTACCTTGATGGTGTTGTGGTCAGAAAAGATATTTTGTATTACTTCAATGTTTTGGATTTTGTTGAGGGTTGTTCTATGTGGTCTATTCTGGAGAATGTTCCATGTGTGTTGGAAAAGAATGTGCACTTTGCAACTGTTGGGTGGAGTGTTCTATATATGTCTCTGATGTCAAGTTGGCTGATTGTGCCCTTTAGGTCTTCTGTATCTTTGCTGAGTTTCTTTCTAGATGTTCTCTCCCTTACCAAAAGTGGTGTGTTGAAGTCTCCTACTATTATTGTGGAACTGTAAATTTCTCTTTACAGTGCTGTTAGAGTTTGTTTTATGTATTTTGGAGCCCTGTAATTGGGTGCATGGATGTTTAGTATGGTTATATCTTTGTGATGGATCATCCCTTTAATCATAATATAGTATCCTTCTTTGTTTTTTATGGTGGATTTTGTTTTAAAGTCTATTTTATCTGCGATAGTATTGCCACTCCTGCTTTTTTGGTAGCTGTTTGCTTGATATATTTTTTTCCACCCTTTGATTTTTAATAAATTTACATCTTTGTTTCTAAGGTGTGTCTCTTGTAGACAGCATACTGATGGATCCTGTTTTTCTATCCATTTTGTCAGTCTCTGTTTATGGATTTAAGCCATTGATGGTCTGTGTGATTATTGATAGGTGTGAGTTTGTTGTTGTCAATTTGTACTGGTTTTTTTTGTAGTGCTGACGTTTTCTTTGTTTCTCTTACTCTCTTTTGCTGAACTCGTTTTGTTTGTGGATTTTTTTTTCATTTCTTTTGTTTTTGTAGATTTTTTTTTTTTTACTGAGACTTTATGCTTTTCTTCTTTATTTTGATGAGTAGGTTTGTTACCTTGAAATTTACCCTTATCTTCCTAGGTTTGAACCAGTCTATTATTACTTAGTATTACCTTGCCTTCCCCTGCATTAGAAAGTTCTATACCTACACCGTTTATTCCCTCTATTACTGTTGTGACGTTATTGTCCTTTGCAGATTAACCTCTCTGGTTCCCTGTTGTAACTGTTTTGGTTTTGGATAGTCCTTGAGAGTTTATTTCCTAGGTTGGTATATCTGGCTGTTACAATCTTGCATCCTAGATTCAGGCTGTGGTATTATGTTGTTTGTTCTCAAACTGAAGGACTCCCTTTAATAATTAGTATAATTTTGGTTTGCTTTTTTATATATTCCTTAAATTTCTGTTTATCTGGAAATGGCCTAATTTCACCATCATATTTGAATGAGAGTTTTACAGGATATATTATTCTTGGTTGGCATTTTTTTCTTTTAAGGTTTTACATATCATCCCATTGCCTTCTTGCCTGCATCGTTTCTGCCAAGTAATCAGAGTTTAGTCTTACTGTTTTCTCTCTGTATATGACTTTTCATTTTTCTCAAGCTGCTCTCAGGAGTCTTTCTTTGTCTTTGGTTTTAGCAAGTGTGATTATGATATGCCTTGGTGATTTTCTTTTGAGGTATATCCTATATGGGGTTTGTTGAGCTTCTTGGATGGTCAGCTCTCTATCTTTGATAATATTAGGGAAGTTTACTGTCAGCAGTTCTTCAGTGATCCTCTCTGTGCTTTCCATTTTCACCCATAGTTTTGAAACTCAGATCACTCAAAAGATTTTGCTTTTGGTTTGTATCTCACATCATTCTCAGGTTTCTTCATTTTTCTTCATTTTTATTTCTCATTTTTCCTCAAAGTTGTATCCAAGTGTTGGTCTTCAATTTTGCTGATCCTGTCTTCCACTGTTTCAAACCTGCCCTTCAGCCCTTGTATGACACTGCCCATTTCTGAAATCTTGTTCTTTATCTTTTGGATTTCTAATTGTTGTTTTTGTAAGATTTCTAGTTGTGAATTTATTTTGGCATTTTGTTCTTGTATTATTTTTCTGAATTCTTCCATTTTTTTGTCTGTATTTTCCATGAATTTTTCTGCCTTTTCCATGAATTTGTCTATTTTTTCCTCATTTTTGGCTGCTTTTTGCTCCAGCTCTTGTGTGGCTCTGAATATTAGAGATTTGAATTCCTTATCAGGTAGTTCTAGTGCCTTTTCTTCTACCGGAAAGTCACCTGGTTTTTTATTTTGGATGCCTACTAAAACCGTCCTCTCCTGTATTTTTAAATATTTTGATATTGTCTGCTGTCTTCAGGACATTCAGTAGTTATTTTGTTTATTGATTGTAGATTTGTTTCATCCTGCTTTTTTGTTTTATTTGATTATGTCTGAGCAGGTGGGCTGTGCATTTTGTTGTTTGCTCATCTGTGGGCACGATACTTTTCACCTCCTTGCCCAATGGGCAGGGTCAGTCACTCAGCTATGGTGCAGCAGGGCAGGTTTAGCTGAAGGGGAGGGCCTGGGATGGGTTGTTTGTGGCACATACTAGGTCAGACAGGGTGGGCTGGGAGTCAGTGCCGGGCAGGTTCTGGTAGGTTATGCCTGTGCTGCTCGGGGGTGTGATGTTCGGTGTGGTAGGGAAGAAGGAGGGGGGAGGTTGTGATGTGTGGAGCTAAGATGAGTTTGGGAAAGAAGAGAGAGAGCAGAAACAGGTGCCAAAGAAAAACAAACACACACCCACAAAAAGAGTGCAAAGGGAGCTTGCCTTTGGAGTGGAGAGACAAGACACTGAGAAATGGAAAAAACAAAAAGGAAAAAAGAAAAAGAGAAAAAGAAAAATAATAATAAAATAAATAAAATTTGGAAAGAAAAAAAGAAAAGAAAAGCCCCCATAGATACCATTGGCACAGCTGCGAAGACCGGGGAAGTGGCTCCCAAGCTGTGAAATACAGCCTGGCTAGAAGGGGCAGAGATGTCAAACAGTGTCAGGTATTCAGGAGACAGGAAAAGTAGGTAAGTATAGAGAGACAGAAACTGAAAAGTGAAGAAAGACAAAAGGAAAAAGAAATAGAAAAAAAAAAGAAATGCCCCCAGGGATTCCAATGGTGTGGCTCAGCAGATCAGGGAAGTGAAAAGTCCCCAGGAATCCCACCAGTGTGGTGGAGAGGACCAGGAAAACTGTTCCCCAGCCAAGTTGTGCTTCACAGCCTTTTAAGAAAAAGAAAAGCTAGCACACAGAGCCAGGTGTTTGAAAGTAAGGAGGGGGAGGTGATGAGAGACAGGGAAGAAACCAAAAGAATCAGAAAAAATCAACACCAGCAACAAAAAAATAGCACTGATGGAGCCGGCCAGTGTAGGCAGTGGAAATCCAAGTGGCACGGGGTCGGAGCCAGTGTTTTCCAGCCAAGAGATTGTGGCCAGTGAGAAGCAGCAGAGGTTGAGTGAGGGGAAGAAGTGTGGGGGGTGGGAAAGTGTATATTGCTAGTTACTGGGTGGTCTGTCTCCTGCTGTGAGCTCTCTGAAGCTGCTTTCCCATACTCCCTGTCCACCGATCTCCAATGTGTGCAGGGCAAATCCAAGTGGAACAGACCCTGCACTTCCTGGCTAGCTGAGTGACCGCAGCCAGCTAGGAAGGGGCAGAGGCTGAGTGGGGGATGGGGGGTGAATGATGGGGGGTGAGAAGGTGTATATTGCTGGTTACTG
This sequence comes from Trichechus manatus latirostris, assembly GCF_000243295.1. Lineage (NCBI taxonomy): Eukaryota > Metazoa > Chordata > Mammalia > Sirenia > Trichechidae > Trichechus > Trichechus manatus. The sequence goes on from NW_004443969.1 coordinate 3,182,420, forward strand.
GTTGTTCTGTCTCCCGCTAGGAGCTCAATGAAACTGCTTTCCCATACTCCCTGTCTGCCAGTCTCCGACAGGAGTCCAAGATGGCAAATTCATGCTGCAATAGCTGATACGGGACCTCCGTACATATCTCTCCACACTCTCCATTCTTTGTCAGTTTCTTATTCCATTCGGTGCTTGGTTGAGTTCTTCATCTCTTCATTAGACACTTAGGGTTCCAGGATTGATGTTTGTCTCTGTTTTACTCAGTTTTTTGGGTCTCTGCTGTGGATGGATGGTGTGGTGCTTCTGTTCATAGCACTATGTTGGGTCCGCCAAATGTTTGACTTTTTAGTTTGTGTATATTTTCTATAGATAAACTTCAAATCTTTACATGATTATTTCTAATAGTTACTTCCTTTTTGGTTTCACACCCTAATAGCATGCCGAGAGAGGCTTCATTAAATTAACATTATAAACTTTCAAACAATGTTTTCTTCTAGTGCTTTTAAAATCCATAAATCTCTTCAATCCACTTAAAACTGTTTTTGTTTAAGGTGTAAAGTATAAATCCAGTTTCATTTTTTCTTCCCCAGATTGCCAGGCAGTTACCCAATACCATTTGTTCAATAAATTCTCTTTTCTCTCCTTATTTAAAATGTTACTCTTGTTATTAACTAAATCTCTTACATAACTTTAGACTATTTCTAGGTTATTTTTGTTCTTTCTATTTATGTAAAGGAGCCCTGGTGGCACAATGGTTAAGTGCTCGGCTGCTAACTGAAAGGTGAGTCGTTCAAACCCACAAAGAATCTTTGTGGTAGAAAAGACCAGGTGATCTGCTCCTGTAAAAACTACAGCCTAGGAAGCCCTATGAGGCAGTTCTACTCTGTCCTATAGGGTTGCTATGAGTTAGAATCTACTTGGCAGTACACAACAACTACTATTTATTCATTCACTTATTCATTTTTTATTCATTTCCCTTTCCTGACTAAAACCACACTGCAACGTTAAAATGTATTTAAATGTTTGAGAAGATGAGTACACTTTCATCTTTTCTGTGATATACATACATTCTAAATTTTGACCACAAAAATACATGTCAACTTCTTTATTTAGTTTTAGTCAAACTGAACAAATGATTAAATATTATTGAAGAAAACTTTTATTGTCTATTTTCTTTAAAAATATTGAGTCATTTGTTAAAACAGATTTTTATTGATAATGAACATAATTTATATTGTTCATGTTTTCAATTAGTATGTTCCTTCATCATATTAATCAAAGTTTGCAGATGAGTGTGATAGTGGTGATAGTGGGTTAAGCATTAATGTGCTTGTGTAGATTATAGGTCTGACTCACCATTCACTGTGTAACTTTGGGTAAGTGACATAATTTACTTTGCCTCAGTTTCTTGGTGATAACTTGTTCAAGTAAAATTTCAGGCTCTCTTTTAAAGGATGGGAAATTACTAGAGAGGTTTAAGTAACTCTCGTAAGGAGAAGGGCTCGGGCGACAATCTTTGAAAACAACTAATCTTGGAATAAAAACATAAGTAGACAGCAATAAAGATCAATGAGTTCTTTTTGTATTTCTTATGAAAAAGTATCTGAATACTAAGCTAATGAAAAAGATTTTTCAAAACGGAACATAAACCTGACCTCAGAACCTACTATACAGCTACAGTAGTCAAAACAGCCTGGTACTGGTACAATGACAGATACATTGACCAATGGAACAGAATTGAGAACCCAGAT
>NW_004443969.1:3186783-3199188 GCF_000243295.1 Trichechus manatus latirostris
AAAAAAAAAAAAAAAGGGAACACGACTCTAGAAATGGAGCTTTATAGCTCTATGGCTCAAATGGTAACTTTAGAAAGATTTTTCTGCGACAGCAAATGTATGTTCTACTGATTTTCAACATAAAACGCCCCTGACCTGTATTTTTAAGGTCTTGATGGCAAGAAACTCAACTACCTAAGGAATTGACTTTCAAACTTGCATGTATATTCAGCTGGGCAGTCTCGTGGCCTGCACTACCAGGACTATTTCTAAAAGCATAACTTCCTCCCTGAAGGGGCCAAATCTTCAGCCTTCAAGCTCAACCAACTACTGCCATGAACTGAACCTTGAAAATGCCATACACATTATCCAGAAAACATCATGCAGAGCAGGCACCAGAGCCTGAGGGTAGAGAACACACCTTTTCTCTCTTAGGAAGGCTACATGCTATGAACATGTAGTTATTTTCAAAAACCCAAAAATCCATTGCCACAGAGCACAACTCTAAAGGACAGAGCAGAACTGTTCCATAGGGGTTCCAAGGTGGTAAATCTTTCCTGAAGCAGGCTGTCACATCTTTCTCCTGAAGAGCGGCTGGTGGGTTCAAACCTCTACCTTTTGGTTAGCAGCTGAGTGCTTTAATCACTGATCCACCAGGGGAGGGAGCTAATGCAGATTATTGGGGCTATAAATCAGAAGAGCAAGGGAAAGCTACAGGAAACCGAAGTATGTGGAATCGTTTCTTTCACTTCTGTGCTCCACTTCCCCTTGATTCCAGAAGCCCAGTGATACACTCTGACCAGTTAGTGTCTTATGACTTGTTTTCCTTCCCTTAAAAAAAAAAGTACTTTGATGATCTTCACATAAATCATTTGAGGAACTTTATAAAATATGAATTACTGGAGATTGTCTGAGGTGGAACCTTGGGATCTGTATTTTAAGGAGTGCCTCCAGTCATCCTTAGGGTCAGGCAGTTTTGGGAAATATTTTTCAGTTCTAGCATAAGTCCCATTTATTTACAGCTAGTGTGACTGAATGGAGTCCCTCGGTGATGCAGAATGTTACAGCTAACTGAAAGGTTGGTGGTTCAAGTCTATCCAGAGGCACCTCAGAAGAAAGGCCTGAAAAACTACTTTCAAATAATCAGACATTGAAAACCCTAGGGGACACAGTTCTACTCTGCCACATATGGAGTCAGAGTCAACACAATGACAATTGCTTAATGTAATTGAATACGAAAATCTGGGGCTGCAGAAGTTTGATTATAGTACATCAGAAAGGGGCTTCGGAAATACCGTTTTTTACCCAGTGTGAAATTAATCATCCCTTTTCAGTCTGGACTACAATAAGGAAGTTATACCCAGTAAATGTAGAAGGTTTAAAAATCTTCTCACACTGCTGCATCAGGTAAGAGTCCAGAAGTGTCCATGTGAAATACACAGGGGTCAAATAGTATTTCTGGGTCATGCAAAGAGAGAGAGAAGCTAGCCTCTGGGTAATAAACACCTGGTGGTGGGCATTACACAAGGAGATGTGTAGGAAAGCCATCTTTTTAAAGTACCAAAAGATGCTAGACTTTATTTAAATCGAGTTATTGAAATTGAAGCTCTGAGCTTCCTGAAATAGAAAAAAGGGCTGATATACAAGAAAGCAATATTACAGTTCTGTCTGGGATTAGAAGAAAAGAGCATGAGAAATTCAGGAAAGTCTCTGCAGATATTTAATAATGAGTAGTTGATACAAGCTTGGACAGAAAAAAACACAATTTTCTCAATCACTTGGTTAAGGCACATGATACGCTATTGGAATTTAATCTCAGGAGCCTACTACATTGAAATTCAAATTAACTGTATTCTAAATAGGGGAAGATCTATTTTCCATACTCAGGAAATAAGGATGATAATGGGAGCTACCTCATAGGCTTAAATGGAATTAATATACTGATTAAATGAGACAATGCTTGTAAAGTCCTTAAATCTTAAATGCCCAATATACATTAGATGTTATATTATTTTTATTATTTATTAGATGTGTCATGGTAGAATTAATTATACGATTAATTTTCTATAGTTTTTATTGTACACAATCAATTTATTTATTCGAAACTACATTGGTTTTAATTAAACTATCTGAGTTAAATAAACTCTCCAAGTATTCTTAGAAGTGTCTTGACTTTCCAAACCCCCAATTGACTATTGCATACAAGATAATAGTGCTTTGAGAGCAATCAACAGGTCAACAGATAAGGAATAGTCCTTACAAAATTTTCCCTTAGCCTGTCTTACTCCTGTCTGGGCATGCTCTCCCTTACATTAACTCACTGTTAGAAAGAAAATGATTAAACTGTCTCATCCTGATGGTTGAAGAAGAGATCCTAGTTGAATAATGAAATCCATTTTGGTCACATTGGCAATCTAGCAAATATTATTTATTAAATATTCAAATAAGCCATTAATGATCTTGCTGTTTTCGTGCGAGAGTGAGAAAAAAAAATCTCCCAGATTTTGCGTCGTAAGATACCGAAGCAAATGCCAGCTCCACTCTTAAATAGGGTTGACTTAGGAAAGACTTGTAATTCTGGCACAGACCAAAGTGAACCCATTGCCACTGAGTCTATTCTGAGTCATAGTGACCCTATAGTAATTGCATAATCACTTCTTTTAATATGAACCATGCATGCGATCAACTAGGAAAGGAAATGGAAGCATCAGGGGCAAGCTACAGTAGAAAATAATTGTACTTGATCCCTTTTTACCACACATCATTGTATTAAGGTATCTATATGTGAATAATGATTGTCTTAAGTCCTAAGGAGCTATTTTTTTTCCTTTCTTTGCCCCTTATTTTCAGTATTTACAATTAAAAAAAAAAAAGTCATTGAGTAGATTCCAAATCATAGCGACCCTATAGGATAGAGTAGAACTGCCCGTTAGGGTTTCCAAGGAGCGTTGATGGATTTGAACTGCCTATCTTTTGGTTAGCAGCCAAACTCTTAAGCACTGCACCATCAGGGCTCCAAATTTACAATTACATCGTAATTATTTATACAGAAATTACTTTCACCAAAGGGGTATTATGACTCTTAATGTATAAACAATAGTACCTGGTGAGGACATACGAGAAAATGACAACAAATAAGTACTTTGCCCAACTGTGGCTGCTAATAAAAATAGAATAACAACAAAAAACAAACTAAACATCCAACCAATCAACCAAGAAAACAAAGAACTGATTGATAGATTGATTTCTGGCACCACAAGACCTATTAAGGAATAACAAAAATCTTCTCAAATGCAATGCATTACTTCTTAATCTGTAGTATTTTTGTTGGACTTTCCACTCAAGTTATTCTCAGGAACATGCACAAATTCCTAGTACTTAATCTCTAGTTAGCTTTTCAATATTGAATATATGAAGGTAGGCAGTCTCACCTACTAGTCCTTGTGCTCTATGTGTTGTCTTGAGCACATTATGAATATCCAGAATATACACATAATAAAATGTTTTCTTTAACATATCAGTTGCCACAATGTGCCATTTGTATAACAATTGTTGATGGAGCACAAAGGAAGAGTCTCAAATATTAGTGTAGAAGATTTTGAATCCAAAGGGCTTTCTAAATTTATAAATATAAGATTTGAGCTAGACCAGTGTGGTCAAACAGAATAAAACAAAAGCCACTTGTGTAATTTTAAATATTCTAGTAGCCACATTAAAAAAAAAAAATGAAAGAAACAGGTGTAATTTATTTTAATAATATATTTTATTCATCTTATATATCCAAAATTATATTATTTCAGAAAGTGGCCCTAATCCCACTTTAAGTGCTCAATAACCACTAGTGGATAATAGCTACAGAACTGGACAGCACAAATCTAGACATGAATGAATAATTTAGAAACATTTAATTTTTAGTTAAGCCCTAGTACAAATTACAATATTTAGGTTTTATAGTGGGCTGACCATCAAATTAGTAGGTCAATACAAACCAGCATTTAGAAATATATATCCTTTTCAAACAATTAAATTTAGAAATTACATTGACTTATAAATCTGTTACATTTATTTCAAGACCAAATATCAATTATTTAATGTATGTCTTTTTCCTTACTCATATAACTCACTAAGGACCTATATGGAATTTAAAAAAAATGATGAAGATAATATTTTGAACTATTTCAAATATTTTGAAAATTATATTTCACAAACAACGAAAACCAGAAACAAGATTAGTTTTATCAATCATGGAAAATGTCTGGATCCAGCGTTCTTTGGACATGCTCTGAATATCACTAGTTTAAAATACTCAACTTAGGTTTATGTAATATTAGAAGCCAAGAATGGCCTTTATTTCTAAATTATGGCTTATACAAAGACATTGAACTTTTACAATGCAATTGATTGATTCAGTAATTTTTCTCCTGATAGTTTCTCTAAAATATAGGGGGACTCAGTGAATCTGTGTTCATCACTTCACCCACATATCATATTATATGAGAAGTAGCAAGAACTTTGAAGTCAAGGAGAGATGAGTTAAAATCTAAGTTCTGCTTGGCCCTACTGGTGTGATCAGAGGCAACGTTGGTATAAGCTGGGCAATATAACCTCCTCCATGAATTGATAAAAAGGATACATGATGTGATATATATGTATATATAATGATGAGAAAATAAGTGGCTCTTTCTTATGAATATCACCTTTTATATAACCTTTGGTTGAGTACTGAGTATAGGTAAAAATCTTAGTGTGAAAGCAAAGTTAGTTGCAAGAGAAATGAGATTCTAGATATATCTCATCTCTGCCCTTCAACAATTGAGCCTTTCAAATTGCCACTTAGAACGAAGGATGGTGCTTTTTATTCTATACCTGAAAATAAGATAGAAAACTAGCATCAGTTGAGGCAGCTTGACATGGTGAAGACAAGTTTTGGTATCAGGCAAACATGTGTTTGAATTCTTGAGAAAGATGAACACCAAGAAAGATGAGTTTCAGAAAGATCGAATAACTTTAACGTAACAGAAAGAACAAGTGACTGAAATATTAGGAATCCCTGGGTAGTGCAAACAGTTAATGCGCTCTGCTGCTAATAGGAAGGTTGGAAGTTCGAGTCTACCTAGGGACACTTCAAAAGAAAGGCCTGGCAATCTGTTCCTGAAAAACAGACATTTGAATAGCTTATGGACCACAGTTCTGCTCTGATACAGATGAGTTTGCTATGAGTTGGAATCTATTCAATAATAATAATTTATTTCTTTCTTGCCACCTAGCATCAGTTAATCCTATTTCTTTTAATAACTTCTAATTTTTGCTTGTAATATAGTGTTCTTTAACACTCAATCAGAGCCCTGGTGGAGCAGTGGTTAAAAGCTTGCCTGCTATCCAAAAGGTAGGCAGTTCAAATCTCAAGAAAAGACAACTTTCAGTACAGTCAGTGAGACAGAGGCATAATATGCTGACCATTCTGTCTAAATCTGGATTCTAGACTAACAGCTATGTTTTTTGAGAAAAACATGTATTTCTTTGGTTGTCAAAATCAGGATGTGAAACCATATGCCCTGAGGGGTCTTAACCTTAAGTGACCATCTGCACCCCTCAAAATACCCATACTCAGGAAGAGTGCTGTCTGGGTGCTGTTGCCAATTAAGATATTTTTGCAAGATAGGCAAAGAAAATACATGTAAGCATCTTGTGACCATGATGTTAGCATCCTGTGAAACTATCTGTAATCATTAACTGTACTATTCATAATCAGTAACCAATCAGTGTATTACAATATTCATTGATTTTCATGTAATTATGGTTTGGTTCCTCTTTTTATCCCACAAGTATTCTTGTATAATGAAACTGCCCTGGGACTACCTGGTTCTATTTTCAATGGACTACGTAGTTCTCCAATTGCAACTGTTTTAAACCCTTAATAGACCTCTCTGTTTTAACCTGAAACAGTGTTCAAGTACTTTTCTACTACATTTTGGTGTCAGAAGTGGGATCCAAAGGCAATTTGCCTGCTAAATGACCCCAGGATGGGGCTGTGGAATGTCAGCGCCCATATGAGCCCTTTGCCTGCTCAATCCACTTTTCCAGCTCTTGAGAGTCCTCTCCAGGTAAAATCTCTTGGACCAAAGACTTCTGCCCTCTTTGCATTTGAAGTCCTCTGAGGTATGCTAATGGTCTTTTATCTCTTTACTTTCGGCTCACTCAAGGGCATTTTGATGAGCTTCTTATCTGGCTAATTGAAGCTTGATTCAGGCTGTGTGAACGCACTATGTTTTTCTCTAAACGCCCATTAAGGTTTCTTCAGGTGTGTTTTCTTTGATGAAAGGCTCCGGAGTGGTTTTCACACATGCTGTTGCAGTCTTAGTGAGGATAGAGAATACCATTAGCCATGACATGCACTTATTAAGGGGTTGTCTCATTTCATGTTTAAGTTTTTGTGTGTCTTATCTCAAAAGCCATGACTAGCAGTTGTTAGTATTTTTCTCATAAAGAAGTCTTTTAAGTCTTAGAGAAATGCTTAGTGTGCCTAAGCTTCTAACAGCTATTTTGAAGACTATAATGTGCATTCATTCTGGTAAAGTTTTCATTGTTTTACAATATGTCAGCTTAAATTAGGTTCCAGAATCCTTTTAAGTAACTTAAGCTGTATTGAATGTATAGAATAATTTTAAAATCTAAAGTCTGAGTTTTCAGAGCTAATGCCTGAATTTTTCAGAGTTGAAGCCTGAAATTTCTCTTAACTCTTGCTTTTTAAGTGTACACATTTTTTCTTTTCTGGACTTAAGCCACCAGAGATCTTAACTTCGGCTTTTCTAGCAAGAGAAACTCGGAAAATTCCTGGGTGCTAGTCTCACTACTGGGGTATACTCCCAAAGGCTATTACAGGTCTTGACTAATCTCACCTATACAAACTCTGTCACACTGAATTCTTCTTATCCTTTTGATGTCACTTGCTAAAAAGTTGATTTCGTTTCCCCAAGTACACAAAGATTTTTTTTATGTACCTTTTCAGTCTCTAAGAGCAAGTTTTAACATCCTTAAGAATCTTCAAGAACTCATCCATAAAAACAGCAAAGAAGGTAAGTATCCTTCTCAGATTAAATTTCACATTTTTGTGTTTGAATTCTCCAAGAATGTGTTTGTTATATTTTGTTTTGTCCAGCGGAGATAACCCCAAGTATTACTTGTATAAATCTTATCTTCAGTAGTAACAGCAATCAAGTGTTGTTTATCCTGACAGTTTTCAAGTTTGTGGAATCTCAGACCCCATAAGCCGTTAAGACTGTTAATTAGTAACTAATTAATTAACGTAATAAGATGCTAATTAGTTGATTGGTTTGGATGATTAAATAATGGTTGATTATTGACAGTCCCTGAGAGGATTGTTGAGTCTGAAAGTCCTAAACTTTAAACAAGCTGGAACGTTTAATAGATTTAATTGGTATTTTAAAACTCTTTTTCAAATACTAAAGCTATTTATTTAAACTTGTTAGAACTCTACAACTGCTTCTCTTGCCTTCCCAAGTATATTTTCCCTTTTGATCCTCAAACATAGTTACTGTTTCTGCTCTCATTGGTGGAAATTCCTCTTTCTTTCCCTTCAGAGATAGGTCCTCTTTCTGTAGATTTGATTCTGAATTACTAAGCCTTCAGAACATGGCTACTAAAAACTAAGTTTTCAAAACTAAAGTTTTCAAGGCTAAGGTCTTTAGAGTTATTGTTCTGGATTGTTTCTGAGTATATTATGTTAGTAAGTATTCTAGCTGCTGCCAACTAAGTGTGTTTGAAAATAATTTAAAACTTCAGTAATCATTTTGATAAAATGAGTTTCCACCTAATCTTTTCCTTCCTGGTACTTACAACTATTACAAGGAACTTGGGTATTAGAAAAAAAGATTGTTATAAATTAAGAAACAAACAAAAAGGAACAACTTAAAAAAAAGTCTCACACAATACACAATACAGGAGAAACTATCACAACTTGTACTAGGAAAGGTCATGGAAGCCCCATAGACACATCCAAACTCCCTGAGGGACTGAACTGCTGGGTGGAGGGCTGTGCGGACCATGGTCTCGGGGAACATCTAGCTCAATTGGCATGACACAGCTTAGAAAGACAATGCTCTACATTCTACCTTGGTGAGTAGTGTCTGGGGTCTTAAAAGCCTGTGAGCGGCCATCTAAGATACTCCACTGGTCTCATCCCTTCGGGAGCAAAGGAGAATGAAGAGAACAGGATACAAGGAAAAGATTAGTCCAAAGGACTAATTGTCCACAGCTACCAAGGCCTCCACCAGACTGAGTCCAGTACAGCTAGATGGTGCCCGGCTACCACCACTGACTGCTCTGACCAGGATCACAACAGAGGGTTCTGGACAGAGCTGGAGAAAGATGTAGAGCATAATTCTAACTCACAAAAAAAGACCAGATTTACTGGCATAAAGGAGAGTGGAGAAACTCAGAGAGTATGGCCCCCAGATACCCTTTTAGCTCAGTGGTGAAGTTACCTCCAAGGTTCACTGTTCAGCCTGGGAGCGGACAGCCCCGTAAAACCAAATGAGACTAACGAGGTACAGGAGTCCAGTGACAAGGGCCAGAAAGCAGAAGGGGACAAGGAAGCTGGTGATAGGGAACCCAAGGTTGAGTAAGGATACTGTTGATGTGTTATGAGATTGTTAACCATTGTCATAGGGCAACATTTGTAGTAACTGTTAAATGAGAAACTATTTTGTTCTGTAAGCCTTCATCTTAAGTGAGAATAACGGCATAATTGGAAGAGCGTAGTCAATGTCACTGAACTGTGCATGTAGAAATTATTGAAATGGTGTATCTTTGGCTATGCGTATTTTCACCAAAAAAAAAAGAGGTTGAGAAGTTAGAGGGTTGAGATGTTGTGGGGTTGTTAACCAATGTTATAAAACAACATGTGTACTTCTCTTTCATGAGAAACTATTTGTTCTGTAAGCCTTCACCTGAAGTACAATTAAATAAATAAATAAATAAATAAAACCTTGGACACAAAAAAAAAAAAAAAAAAAAAGTCTCACAAATACAACCAGATAAGCTTATGGCTTTACAATTCCAACAATTTCAAATACAACCAATAATCTTTTAGACTACAAATCTATTGTTTGTTTTTATTGTAAAAATCAGGTCATCTTAGAAAAAAATGTTTTGAGCTAAACAAAGAGAGAACAGGAACAAATTCAACTCTCTACCATTCACAGAAGGCCAGCAACCATCAGCATAACCAGCCTCAGGGGAATTAACAGAGATCTTTCCTTTAATAACATTAAACTACAAAACACTTAGAGTAGAACTGCCCCATAGGGTTTCCAAGGAGTGCCTGGTGGATTCAAACTACTGATCTTTGGATTAGCAGCTGTAGTTCTTAATCACTACACCACCAGGGTTTCCAACACTCATGTCTCTCAAAATAAATTCATAGGTGGCCCAATTTCTTTAACTCACCATAAAAACAAGGGAATAAATGATCTAAATTAAACTGTCATCCACAGTTTGAGGAAAAATTTATAACATTTAAGAAGAATAAGAAGTTGTTGGGGACTTAGGGGAAACATGGCGCTACAGTCAGAAGCACCATGCCATCCCTCCGCAGCAAAGATCAGAAAAACGAAGTCAAACAGAGTCACATGTCAATCCTGAAACCCTAAGCATCAAATCAAGAGATAAAGAACTCAGCCAAGCACCGAATGGAATAAGAAACTGAATGAGAACAGAGAGCAAGGAGAGATACATGCAGAGGCCCCCAATCAGCTACTGTAGCATGGATCCACCATCTTGGACTCCTATCGGAGATAAGAGAACAGGGTGTATGAGAAAGCAGCTTCACAGAGCTTCCAGAAGGAGACAGAACAACCAGTAACCAGTGATATATGCTTTCCCAGCCCCCACGCTTCTTCACCCACACTTAGCCTCCTCTGCTTCCTGCAGCCACAGTCTCTTGGCCAGAAGCACAAGCTTCACCCTGATGTCACTTGGATTCCACCCGCCCGCACTGGCTGGCTCCCTGAGTGTCTTTTGTGGGCTGCTGGTGTTGCTATCTTCCGCTCCTAGAGATTTCTATCTTACCCCTCACCACCTCCCCCTCCTTTCTCTCAAATATCTGGCTCTGTGTACAATCTTTGCTTCTTCCAGAAAGGCTGCGAAACACTGCTCGACTGTGAAACTGCTTCCTGGCCCGTGCTGCCACACTGGTGGGACCCCAGGGCTTTGTTTGTTTGCTCTGATTTCTTCTGTTTTGATTTGTTTGTTTTCTGTTTCTTTTCTTGGCTTAGGAGTCCCTTCTAGCCAGGCAGTACCATGCAGCTTGGAAGCTACTCCCTTACTGTGCACAGATGCACAGGAACATTCCTGGGGTATTTCCTTTTTCTTGTTTTTTTCTTCTTCTTTTTTTTTTTTTTTTGGTTTTGGTTTTTCTTTTGTTTGTATGTTTGTTTGTTGGGTTCTTTGTTTTCTTCTCTCACTTATTCGCTTTTTGTCTTTCTTCATTTCTAGTTTCTCGATTTATTCATTTTTTTCTTTTACCCTTTTTCTTTTTTTTCATTTTTGTTTTTCCCCATTTCTCAGTCTCTCACCTCTCCACTCCAACAGCAAGCTCCCTTAGCACTCTTTTTTGTTTGTTTGTTTTTGGCTCCTGTTCCTTTCTCCTCTTTCCCCTACCCATCTTAGCTCCACAAATCACAATCAACCGCCTCCTTCCTGCCTACCTACACCATGTGCTGAACATCACTCTTCCAAGCAGCACAGGGACGGCCTACTGGAACCTGCCCTGCACTGACTCCCGGTCTGCACTGTCAGCCCTGGTACATGCCACAAACAACCCATCCCGGCAACTCCCCTTCAGCTGGATCTGCCCTGCTGTACCATACCAGAGTGACTGACCCTGCCCACTGGAGAAGGAGGTGAAAAGAATCGTGCCCACAGATGAGCAAACAACAAAGAATGCACAGCCTCCCTGCTCAGACATAACCAAATAAAACAAAAAAGCAGGATGAAACAAACTAATCGACAATCAATAAATGAGGAAAACAATCAGGGAATGCTCCGAATACAGCAGACAACGTCAAAACATTTCCAAAAACAGGACAGGATGGTTCCAGCAGGCATCTAAAATAAAACACCAGATGACTTTCCAGTAGAAGAAAAGGCACTAGACCTAACTGACAGGGAATTCAAATCTCTAATATTCAGAATTAGCCAAGAGTTCAAGAAAAAAGCAGACAAAAATGAGGAAAAAATAGACCAATTCATGGAAAAGGCAGAGAAATTCATGGAAACTACAAAAAAATGGAAGAATTCATGAATAAATACAGAAACAAAATGCTAAAATAAATTCATAACTAGAAATCATACCAAAACAATTAGAAATCCAAATGATAAACAACAAGATTTCAGAAATGGATGGTGTCATAAAAGGGCTGAGGAGCAGATTTAAAACAATAGAAGATAGCATCAGCAAAATTGAAGATAACACTTGTATACAGCGCTGAGGAAAAAGTCAGAAAAAAGAACGAAGAAAAATGAGAAAACCCTGAGAATTATGTGGGATACAATCAAAAGCAAAAATCTTCGAGTGATCAGAGTTCCAGAACAGGGGGTGAAAACAGAACACAGAGAGGAACATTAAAGAACTGATGACAAAAAACTTCCCCAATATCATGAAAGATGAAAAGCTGACCATCCAAGAAGGTCAATGAACCCCATATAGGATAGACCCCAAAATAAAATCACCAAGGCATATCATAATCACACTCACTGAAACCAAAGACAAAGACTCCTGAGAGCAGCTGGAGAAAAACACTAAGTCACTTACAGAGGAGAAACAATAAGACTAAGCTCAGATTATTCAGCAGAAACCACGGAGGCAAGAAGGCAATGGAACGACATATACAAAACCTTGAAAGAAAAAAATTGCCAGCCAAGAATAATTTATCCTGCAAAACTCTCGTTCAAATATGATGGTGAAATTAGGACACTTCCAGATAAACAGAAATTAAGGGACTATGTAAAAACCAAACCAAACTTACAAGACTTATTAAAGGGAGTCCTTCAATCTGAGAACAAACAACATCAGACCACAGGCTGAATATAGGACACAGGATCGTACTAGCCAGATACCATCCTAGGAAATGAACTCTTAAGGACTACACAAAACCAAAAGAATTACAACAGGGAACCAGAGGAGTTAATCTGTAAATGACAACAGCTTCAGAACAATAAAAGAGGGAATAAATGGTGTAGATATAGAACCTTCTAATGGAGAGGAAGGCAAGACGATACCAAGTAATAATAGACTGGTTCAAATCTAGGAAGATAAGAGTAAATTTCAAGGTAACCACAAAGAAAGTTAACAAACCTATTCATCAAAATAAAGAAGAAAAACATAAAGCCTCAGTAAAAACAAAA
>NW_004443969.1:3200633-3231807 GCF_000243295.1 Trichechus manatus latirostris
CCTTCATCTAAAGTACAATAAAAAAAATTAAAAAAAGACAACCATGAAAAAGTTTACATAGAAAAACAAAACAATCTTTGATGGTTACCAGGGAGGGGAGAGGTGGGAGGGAAAAACACTAAATAGACAATGGATAAGTGGTAACATTGGTGAAGGGTAAGACAATAACACAATACTGGGGAAGCCAGCAAAGCTTATACAAGGCAAGGTCATGGAAGTTCCATGGCCACATCCAAACTCCCTGAGGGACCAAATTACTGGGCTGAGGGCTGTGGGGACCATAGTCATGGGGAACATCTAGAGCAACTCGCATAACATAGTGTATAAAGAGAACGTTCTACATTCTACTTTGGTGAGTAGTGTCTGGGGTCTTAAAAGCTTCGAACAGCCTCTAAGATACTCCACTGGTCTCACCTCATCTGAGCAAGGGAGAATGAAGAAAACCAAAGACACAAAGGAAAGATTAGCCCAAAGGACTAGTGGACCACAGCTACCACAGTCTCCACCAGACTGAGTGCAGCACAACTAGATGGTGCCCAGCTACCACCACCGACTGCACTGACTGGGATCACAATAGAGGGTCCTGGACAGAGCTGGAGAAAAATGTAGAACAAAATTCTAACTCACAAAAAAACAAAAAAGCCCAGACTTACCGGTCTGTTAGAGACTGGAGAAACCCCGAAAGTATGGCCCCTGGATACCCTTTTAGCTCAGTAATGAATTCACCAGAGGTTCACTCTTCAGCCAAAGATTAGACAGGCCCAGAAAACAAAATGAGACTAAATGGGCACACCAGCCCAGGGGCAAAGAGGATAAGGTAGGAGGGGACAGGAAAGCTAGTAATGGGGAACTCAACGTGGAGAAGGGGAGAGTGTTGACATGTTGTGGGGTTGGCAACCAATGTCACAAAACAATATGTGTATTATATGTTTAGTGAAAAACTACTTTGCTCTGTAAACCTTCTTCTAAGGTACAATTTAAAAAATTGAACAAAAATAGATGCAGAAGTAAAATAAATTATTCATTCATTTTGGAGGAAATAAATGTTTATATGTTCATTTTAGAAATATTGCCTTAGTCAAATTTTATTAGGATGAGATATTTGTGTTAGACTAGGAGTTGATGTTAAGAAAATTTGTAGTTTAATCATTCCTCGTAAATTTTCCTTTCCTTCCCTGAAACTGCTCTGATGTGAACTCCTTTGCATTTGTTCACCCTGCCTGTTAAATATCTTATTGTTCTGCTGGCAAAGCAGAACTTGAGTTACAGCAAGTTTGAATGCCACCTTTTCTCCATTGGAATAAAATTATTTCTTCAATAAAACTTTCGTTTTAATATTAAAAAAAAAAGAATAGGAAGTTGTTTTCTATATGCAGACCTTTGTTCTCCTTTTTTCCCCCCAAAACTCAGCCCACCTAGCTTCTTATTGGTAAATGTCTATAGTTTTTTGTTTTCCAGATTTGCCTTGATTAATTTCATGAAATTTATAATGTACTTCCTGGTTCTCAACAAATAATTGTATCAATTTATATAATTCTTGTCTTATATCTAAGTTTTATCTTGTCTTAAAAGCTATGAGTTGGGCCTGTGGTAGCTATAGAATAGTCTATTTAAAAGTACAGGGAAAAAAATTAATCATTTGTTTCATTGGTACAAACATGCCTTTAAGTTACTCCAAAACTATTTCTTCACAAAACCTGTCTTTATCAGATTCTATAAAACATGCAAAAGAGAAAGTAATAGTTTTCTACCTCTAAATAGTATTGTTGAATTTAAGTTATGATATTTCCAGTTGGTTTGATGATAAATAATCACTTGTAAAATTAAAAGGTCTCAGTGTTTTCAGAAAATAACAAAAATAAATTCATTTTGCTAATTAAAAACTTTTAGTTTTCTAACAATAACAGCTAGAGGAAAAATTTTAAAAGAAATTTATTTAAAATAGTTGAAGTTCTTATTTATTACAATTAAAAGGTTAGTAGGTTAATTCATAAAAATTTTAAGAACTGTCTGTGAAACAGCATGTAAAACAAAGAATTGAATTTCTCACAATTAAAATAACAAAATTTTCCTTAGTTACTAATTAAGAGTATAATTTTCTTCTTTATACAATCTGCCTCAAAGATAGGAGCTCAACCTCATTAAATTAAGGTTCCTGGCTTAAAATAAAGTCTAAAAGTTTTGAGAGGACTAAGGTTTTTACCTTTAAAATCTTTGCTTTAAATAACTTAACTACTGTTTCTCAATAATCTGTGATAAACTTCTAACAACTTTAAAACTTCAAAAAAGCCTACAGGATTTATTTAAAATACTATGAAACATGTTGTCAATTCAAGAAAAATACCAGATTTTCTGTAAGTTAGAATTTATAGTTATTAATATATGCCTGATATAAGACTGCAAACACATATTATGTCATAATTTTATTATTTTAATTACTAACTTAGTTGCAATTTTATTTGTTTTGCATCAGTGTCATCAAAGCCAATGGTTGGGTTGGAGAATTCACAAAATTTATCCATGAAAATTTTTACTACTATTCAGATATTTAGAGACTTGATAATCTTGGTATATTCTTTGTATATCCTGACTATATTGTATTATGTCTTAAGATTATTATGTGTTATATCTGAAGCTCTTTTGAAAATAACACTAATTGTTATGTTTAAAGATATTTTTAAACTGACTTTATTTGGCTTTACATAACCTTTTGTAATTAATCTCTATCAAGTCTTTCACTTTTAAGAACTATTATTATTATGTTAATTATGGCCAAATTAAGTTTTGTCATCTACAGAGAAGTTTTTACTTTGCTGACTTGCTGAAGACATTTGACCAAACTATCTGAACAAAAAGATGGACTATATTAGACTTGTGAAAAGGACTGTGACTAGACTGAATCATCATTCCCAGAACTCTTATGTAGAAGCTGAAGGATTCACAGACTGTGGCTGATCCAGAATAACACTGAACCAAAAATAGCTACATGTGACTGAGTAAACTAAAAAAAAAAATTGAACTCATAGATGAAGTTATATTAATTTCTTTGCTCTTCTATTTGTTTTATTCACGGTATTGTTTTTAACTGCTTTACTCCATAAACTTCAAGTTATTCTGTGCTTTGATATAATGTTTTTCCCATGTAAATGATGGAAGTTAATGTTGCCTAGTGCATTTGCTTATTGTTAATTGAACAGATCAACTACCTTCTTTGTCTTATGTTCCATGATGACAGTTATTGCTTAAAATTTCTAGATGAATTAGACGCTTCAGATATGAGCTGTTAAAATACTTAAGGTTTCCTTTTAGTTGTCAAATCTTCCTTTTTACCATTATCAAATGCAGTTTTAGCATAAATCCCCTGTTCTGACATTTTCGTTTCTCCCTTGTGAACCCAGACCTCTTCATAAACACCACTTTTAGAGATAATTTTGTTCACTAGAATTATGATTTTAATTGTCATTGTCATCATAACAGACAATGTTAAATGTTACATAAAGTTAACCACTCATGTTTTGACTTTGAGAACTAACATGATGCCCATGAAAAAGATAATGTATATAGAAACCATCCAGGTCAGTGATGACCTTGATGAAACCCTGATTGAGGGATTGAAAGAATAAGTCAGCCCTTGTGCCGCTGATCCATTGTACCTAACGCTGTCACCTCTTTCCCTCGCACTTTTGAGGCTCACCAGAATGTCTCCCTCTAAAGTATAGTGAAGCTAGGGAAATCTTGCAGAAGACGAGTTACTCCTTTGTAAACAACATGAGGCCGGACGAGCCTAAAGAAGAGAACTCCACTATGTCAAGGTAAAAAGGAAAACACTCAGTGGTGCTCAGTCACAACTGCAGTGTGGTGTAAGAGGTCTAAAATACCTGATAATTCAAGCAGCCACTAGAGTAAATAAAAGGAGCAAGCATGTCCCTGTGAGAGAGACTACTCAATTCATCAGTGATCAAAAGATGCTCTATAAGATCTTTGATCAAAAGGAGGGAAATGTCTCAGGAAAAGACAACTTTCACTGCAGTCAGTGGTACAGGGGCATACTATGCTAACCATTCTATCTAATTTAATCTGGATTCTAGACTAACGGCTATATTTTTTGAGAAAAACGTTTTTCCTCAGGGGTCAAAAGCAGGAAGTGAAGCCATATGCCTTGAGAGGTCTTAACCAAGTGACCATCTGCACCCCTCAAAATACCCATACTCAGGAAGAGTGCTGTCTGGGTGCTGCTGCCAATTAAGATATTTTTGCAAGATAGACAAAGAAAATACATGTAAGCATCTTGTGACCATGATGCAAACATCCTGTGAAACTATCTGTAATCACTAATTGTACTATTCATAATCAGTAACCAGTCACAGTGTGATTATTACAATATTCATTGATTTTCCTGTAATTGCCTTCCCTATGGTTTGGTTCTTCTTTTTATCCCGTACGAATACTTGTATAATGAAACTGCCCTGGGACTACCTGGTTCCATTTTCAATGGACTGTGTAGTTTGCCAATTGCAATTGTTTTGAACTCTTAATAAATCTCTCTGTTTTAACTTGAAACAGCATTCAAGTTTTCTCTACAACATGTGGAAACTCTATGGGGCAGTTCTACTCTGTACTATAAGGTCACTATGAGTCAGAATTGACTTGATGGCAACGGGCTTGTTTTTTATTTTTTTTTTAACAATTGATCAATGTGTTTAGAAGGAAACTGGCTCCTCCCCTGACATTATGTGACTAGACTGATCAATCATACCTAAAGTGCTATAGTCACAATGACTGCTTTAATGTCCATGTAACCATTCTGAACCAATGAAGGTCATACAATATTTGATGAAGTATCTGGAACAGAAAGAAAACATTTTTTAGGGCTACAGTCAAGTTGAGGGAGAGGTGGAATGCTATTGGAGTAATCTTGTCATATCTGGATCACATGTCTTAGAATGAAATTAACATAGCGGCAAAACAAAACAACAACAACAAAAAGAATTAGAGAAAGATACTTATTCTAGATAATATCGTTGTAGCATTTAGTCAAGCAATACTTGGAGTTAGAAGATACATGAGGACTTTTCAATTACATGAGCCACTGAATCCCATTTTTCCCTAAGTCATTTTGGAAGAGGATTTTAGTTACTTACAAACAAAAGAGTTCTAATTGATATAGAGGGACATACACAGGAACTAAGAATTGACTTTACTTGCAAGCGGCCATCTAAGATGCATCAATTAGTCCCAACCACCTGGAGTAAGGGAGGGTGAGGAACACCAAGGACACAAGGAAAGTATTAGCCCAAGAGACAGAAAGGGCCACATAAACCAGAGACTTCATCAGCCTGAGACCAGAAAAACTGGACGGTGCCTGGCTACTGCCAATGACCGCCCTGACAGGGAGCACGACAGAGGGTTCCGGATAGAACAGGAGAAAGGTGGGGTGTAGAACTCAAATTCTAGTAAGAAGACCAGACTTAATGGTCTGAACTGAGGCTGGAAGAACCCCAGAAAGCATGGCCCCTGGATTCTCTATCAGCCAGAACTAAAATAATTTCCAAGGCCAACTCTTCAGACAGGGATTGGACTGGACTGTGGGACATAAAGTGATACTCGTGAGGAGTGTGCCTCTTAGCTCAAGTAGATACAAGAGACCAAATGGGAAGTGTCTATCCAGAGGTGAGATGGGAAGGCAGAGAGGGTTAGGAGCTGGTTGAATGGACATGGGGAACCAGGGGTAGAAAGGAGGAGTGTGCTGTCACAGTATGGGAAGAGCGATTAGAGTCACATAACAATGTATGTATAAATTTTTGTATGGGAAAAAATTTTTAAAAAAATGAATTGACTTTAATCTTTCCTATTTGGATTCATGTCATTTCTATTAACAACAGTATAAAAGCAATCTGACCTTCTGTTCCATTTGCCCCAGCCAGATTTATATGGCTTTGAGGATAACATACACTAATAGACTAAATACAGCTATTATTTACTTACAGTCATATGTTTTTGTGTTTTCTTGGTAGACGCTATAATTTTATTTTTTTTTACAGGAGAACTGGTATTTAAAGACCAATTTATTCTATCTAGCATTTTAACTATAGTTTTTTCTGTCAGATATGCTGAATGCAAAAATTCTCTCAAGCATGTTCATTCATTGCTATATATTTTTGTTCTTGTGGATTATTTCTGTCATGCAGCTATTATTTTACAGGTATGAAAATTAACAGAACTCTTAAATGAAACAAATTTCTTGTTTTTCAAATTATTTTCCCAAAGAACTGAAGTATTTTTTCAGCCAGGAGTTGAATGGGTTTAAGTTAGCTTGCACACGCTGTGCCTTTCATTATTGTGATATAGAAATTCAGCGACTTATACTAAAAGAGAAAATTTGCTATTACAATTTTTTAAACTTGGTGAGACAAGTACATGGTTAAGAATTTCCAGTAAGACCAAATCTGATAACTGTCAGATAGTTTATGCCTGTTTGTATTTTAGGTGATATAACCAAAAAAACCAAACCCATTGCCGTCAGGTGGATTCTGACTCATAGCGACCCTACGGGACAGAGTAGACTTCCCCATAGGGTTTCCAAGGCTGTATATCTTTACAGAAGCAGACTGCCACATCTTTCTCCCACAGAGAAGCTGGTGGGTTTGAACCACTGACCTTCCTTCCACTTAGCAGCTGAGCCCTTTAACCACTGCACCACCAGAGCTCCCTATTTAGATGATATAAAAAAATAAAAAAAACAAACCCATTGTGGTCAAGTTGATTCCGACTCACAGCGACTTCAGGACAGAGTACACTACCCCATAGAGTTTCCAAGGAGCAGCTGGTGGATTTGAACTGCCAACCTTTTGTTTAGCAACTGAGCTCTTAACCACTGCACAACCAGGGCCCCTTAGGTGATATAGTTAACTATAAAACAACCTGACTCATATTACGATTATTTGTTATCACAAGGAGATGAATAAAACCTAGTATTTTCAGAAGGTAGCCTCATATTATTTAACTGTACTTTTAAATTAACCTCCATAAACTTTGTGGTAGGGTCTATCTTTTGCTTTCCTGGACAGGACGAGTTTTCATCATTTGACAAGCCTGTTTCACTTTTGTTGTTGTTGTTGCTTGCTTGTTTTTTTATTTTTTAGCCTAAAAGAAAAGCATCCAATACATTTTCGTTTCCACAAGATAATGTCTTAATTTTTTATTAATTCAAGTAGAGACAGAGGTCAGGCTTGAAGGTTGTGCCAACTTTGGAGGATGGTATTACATTTACTAATAAACATCAGTAAAAACAAAACAAAGCCTTTAAATGATGTAATACTTTTTAAAAGAAGGATTAAAAAGTTAAATTTCATTCTTATAGGTTAGAATTAGAGAGAAGGCCCCAGGTCTCTAAGGTATATTCTAATTGATATTGCTTAAGTGTATCATTTACCCATGCTTCTGTTTACTATGTATTTTTTTTCTTTTATTGTTGTAGTTTAAATGAAGTTTACATTTCAAGTTAGTCTCCCATACAAAATTTTTTACATGCATTGTTATATGACCCTAATTGCTCACCCCATTCTGCGACAGCACACTCCTCCTTTCCACCCCTGATTCCCCATGTCCATTCAACCAGCTCCTAACAATCTCTGCCTTCCCATCTCAGCTCTGGACAGAAGCTGCCCCTTTGGTCTCTTGTATTTGTTAAAGAGACTTTCTTTTCCCCAATTAATGGACTTTGGGCCTTTGTCAAATATTAGCTGCTCATAGGTGGATGAGCTTATATCTGGATTCTCAACTCTGTTCCATTGGTCTATATATCTGTTGTTGTACCAATATCAGGCTGTTTTGACTACCATGGTAGTATAATAGATTCTAAAATCAGGTGTTGTAAGGCCTCCCAGTTTGTTCTTCTTCTTGAGTAATGCTTTATTTATTCGAGGCCTCTTCCCTTTCCATATGAACTTGGTGATTTGTTTCTCCAACTCATTAAAAAATGCTGCTGGAATTTGGAGGGGGATTGCTTTGTATCTGTAGATTGCTTTGGATACAATTCACATTTTCACTGTGTTGAGTCTACCTATCCATGAGCAAGGTATATTTTTCCACTTACCCAGGTCTCTTTTACTTTCTTGCTGTAGTGTCTTCTAGTTTTCTCTGTATAGATCTTTTACGTCTCTGGTTATATTTATTCCTAAATATTTTATCTTCTTGGGGGCTATTGCAAATGGTATTGATTTGGTAATTTCCTCTTCAAGGTTCTTTTGTGAGTGTAAAGAAATCCAACTGATTTTTGTATGTTTAGCTCATATCCTGAAACTTTGCTGAAATCTTCTATTAGTTCAAGTAGTTTTCGTGTGGATTCTTTGGGGTTTTCTGTGTATAAGATCGTATCATCTGCAAATAGAGATACTTTGACTTCTTCCCTACCAATTTGGATGCGCTTTATTTCTCTTTCTAGCCTAATTGCTGTGGCTAGGACTTCCAGCACAATGTTGAATAAGAGTGGTGATAGAGGGCATCCTTGTCTAGTTCCCGTTCTCAAGGGGAATGCTTTCAAAGTCTCTCCATTTAGGATGATGTTGGCTGTTGGCTTTGTATAAATGCCCTTAATTATATTGAGGAATTTCCCTTCTACTCCTATTTTGTTGAGAGTTTTTATCATGAATAGGTGTTGGACTTTGTCAAATGCCTTTTCTGCATCAATTGATAAGATCATGTGGTTCTTGTCTTTTATTTTATTTAAGTGATGGATTACATTGATTGTTTTCCTAATGTTGAACCATCCCTGCATGCTTGGTATTAATCCCACTTGGTCACGGTGAATTATTTTTTTGATATGTTGCTGAATTCTATTGGCTAGAATTTTGTTGAGGATTTTTGCGTCAATGTTCATGAGGGATATCAGTCTGTAATTTTCTGTTTTGTTGTGTCTGTACCTGGTTTTGGTATCAGGGTTATGCTGGCTTCATAGAATGATTTTGGGAGTATGCCATCCTTTCCTATGCTCTGAAATACCTTTAGTAGAAGCGGTGTTATCTCTTCTCTGAAAGTTTGGTAGAATTCTCCAGTGAAGCCATCGGGCCAGGTCTTTTTTTTGTTGGGAAGTTTTTAATAACATTTTCAATCTCTTCTTTTGTTATGGGTTCATTTAGTTGTTCTACCTCCATTTGTGTTAATTTAGGTACGTAGTGAGTTTCTAGAAATTTCTCCATTTCCTCTAGGTTTTCAAACTTGTTAGAGTATAATTTTTCATAGGAATCTGTTAAGATTCTTTTAATTTCAATTGGGTCTGTTCTGATACCACCCATCTCATTTCTTATATGGGTTATCAGCTTCCTTTCCTGTTTTTCTTCTGTCAGTTTCGCCAGTGGTTTATCAGTTTTGTTGATCTTTTCAAAGAACCAGCTTTTGGACTTGTTAACTCTTCCAATTTTTTTTCTATTCTCTATTTCATTTAATTCTGCTATAATTCTTCTTATTTCCTTCTGGCATCTGTGGGCTTCTTTTGCTGCTCTCTTTCTTCTTGTTCCAGTTGTAGGGTTAAAGTTTTGATTATAGCCCTTTGTTCTTTTTGGATGTGTGTATCTATTGCTATAAACTGACCTCTGAGCACTGCTTTTGCTGTGTCCCAACGGTTCTGGTAGGATGTGTTTTCATTCACGTATGATTTCATGAATTTCTTTATTCCATCCTTAATTTCTTCTTAACTCAGTAGTTTTTGAGCAAGGTGTTGTTGAGTTTCAACGTGTTTGATTTTTTTCCTTGCTTTTTCTGTTGTTGATTTCCACTTTTATGGCTTTATGGTCAGAAAAGATGCTTTGTAATATTTCGATGTTTTGGATTTTGTTAAGGCTTGCTTTATGGCCTAATATGTGGTCTATTCTGGAGAATGTTCCATGTGCATTGGAAAAGGAAGTATATTTGGCTGCCGTTGGGTGCAGTGTTCAGTATATATCTATGAGATCAAGTTGGTTGATTGTAGCATTTAGCTCTTCCGTGTCTTTGTTGAGCTTCTTTCTGGATGTTCTGTCCTTGACCTAAAGTGGCGTGTTGAAGTCTCCTACTACTATTGTGGAGCTGTCTATCTCTCTTTTCAGTGCTGATAGTGTTTGTTTTCTGTATTTTGGAGCCCTGTCGTTGGGTGCATAAATAGTTACTATAGTTACATCCTCCTGGTGTATTGACCCTTTAATCACCATATAGTGCCCTTCCTTATCTTTTGTGGTGGATTTTGCTTTAAAGTCTATTTTGTTGGAGGTTAATATTGCCACTTCTGCTCTTTTTTGAGGGTTGTTTGCCCGATATACTTTTTTCCATCCTTTGAGTTTTAGCCTGTTTGTATCTTTAAGTTTAAGGTGTGTCTCTTGTAGGCAGCATATAGATGGATCATGCTTTTTTTATCCAGTCTGCCACTCTCTGTCTCTTTATTGGTGCATTAAGTCCATTTACATTCAGCGTAATTATTGATAGGTATGAGTTTAGTGCTGTCATCCTGATGTTTCTTTTTGTGTGTTGTTCACAGTTTCTCTTTCCCCTTAATTTTCTGTGCTGAGTTGTTTTTCTTTATGATTTTTTTTATCTTTTTCATTGTTGTAGATTTTGTGTTTGATGAATCTTTATATTTTCTACTTTTTTATTTTGATTTGTAGGATTGTTAGATTCCTTTGTGGTTACCTTAATATTTACCCCTAGTTTTCTAAGTTTATACCAGTCTTTTATTTCTTTATATCACCTTGACTTCCCCTCTATATTAAAAATCAATGTCTGCATTTTTAAGTCCCTCTTTTTGTGTTTTAATGTTGTCCATTTTTACATATTGATATCTCTGTTTCCCTATTTTCAATGTTTTAGCTTTGATGTATTTTCAACTTCCGTATCTGAGTCAATATCTGGTTGCTCTGTCCTGTGTTCTAGTCTTGCGTTGTTATCTGATGTTATTGATTATCTAACCAGAGGGCTCCCTTTAGTATTTCTTGTAATTTTGGTTTGTTTTTTTTCAATTTCCCTATACTTCTGTTTATCTGGAAATGCCCTAATTTCGCCATCATATTTGAGAGACAGTTTTGCTGGATATATAATTCTTGGCTGGCAGTTGTTTTCCTTCAAGCCTTTATATATGTCATCCCATTGCCTTCTTGCCTGCATGGTTTCTGCTGAGTAGTCCAAGCTTGTTCTAATTGACTCTCCTTTGTAGATGACTTTTCTTTTATCCTAGCTCGCTTTTAAAATTCTCTCTTTATCTTTGGTTTTGGTAAGTTTGATTATAATATGTCTTGGTGACTTTCTTTTGGGAATCTACTTTATGTGGGGTTTGATGAGCATCTTGGATAGATATCGTCTCATCTTTCATGATATCAGGGAAGTTTTCTGTCAATAAATCTTCAACAATTCTCTCTGTATTTTCTGTTATCCCCTCCGTCGTGGTAGTACAATCACTCGTAGGTTATTTCTCTTGATAGGGTCCCAGATAACTCTTAGAGTTTCTTCATTCTTTTTAATTCTTTTATCTGATTTCTCCTCAAATAAGTTGGCTTCAAGTGCTTTATCTTCAATGTCACTAATTCTAACTTCTAATGCCTCAATTCTTGCTCCCATGACTTTCTATTGAGTTGTCTAATTCCGAAATTTTATTGTTAATCTTCTGGATTTCTGATTGCTGTCTCTCCGTGGATTCTTGTAGTCTATTAAATTTGTCATTATGTTCTTGAATAACTTTTTTAAGTTCCGCTACTACTTTGTCTGTATGTTCTTTGGACATTTCTGCATTTTGTTGAATTTTCTTTCTAATTTCTAGACGAGTTCTGTATTTTGTATTTGTTTTGTATTCTGCCTCTGGTAATTCCAAGAAATTCTCTTCCTGCAGTGAGTTTATTGATTCTTTATTTTGGGAGCTTGCTGAAGTCATCATAGACTGCCTGTTTATGTGATTTGATATTGACTGTTGTCTCCAAGCCATCAATAAGTTATTATAATTTTATTTTATTTATTTAATTTGTTTAGTGAGTCCTAGCTTCTTGTTTTGTTTTGTTTTGTAATGCCTCAATAGGCTGCTCTTGTGTGCTAGTTTGATTATTGGTGCCTTTGAAGCTCTAACGTCCTGTCACCAGGTAGACAGTTCTGTATGTGCACACAAGAGTCCGTTAAATTTTCCTATATGGGTTCAGCTTAGGTGTCCAGGCAGTCGGTCACCAACTGTGTGGTGCAGGCTCTCACCTACAGTCTTAGAGAGGCATGGGTGGTTGGTGTAGGCACAAGTATCTGACTGCAGTAGGGGATCATGTGCTGAGCCAGGCAGGGGACTGACGGCTGCCCCTGAGAGTCTGAAAGGAAAGTGTGTCCCTATTCCCTAGGGCAAGTAGGTAGGTGAGTTTTGCAGCTGGACTATGAGAACCCCACTCTGTTGGCTATAAAGACTTGAGGGCATCACTTATTCTTGGACCCCTCTAGCAGGTGACTAGGTGGCATTGGTGGAGCCATCAGTCCTCAAGCCCCTGGTGAGGATCAGTAAAGGTGCCTACTCAAAGGGCAGGGCTGTGTCAAGGATCACAAATCTGCCACATAGCTGAAATAGTTGGAAGTTAAACTTCAGATGTTTACACTGTTGTACTGTGCTATTGAGGGCTTATGCTGTTAGATGGGTCCACAGAAGTCTATACAGGGGTGTAAGGCACTCAAAGTCTGCAGACCCCTTATGCCTGTGCCTAGCAAAGTAGCTCTGCCGACCCTGAGTTCCTGGCTTAGGTGAGCGAGTAGCTTATTTGTTCCCTCTCCATGGCCAGGAGAATGGGTCAGGGCATCTTTTGGGATCCACTTCCGGCCCAGTGTACTCAGAGACTTTGGAAGTCCAGACTGGTGCACAGCGGGGAGGGAGGAGGTAAAAGGGAGAGAGGTTTTTCCCAAATGGGCTTTTTTTAAATTCCCGTGAAAGGCTGCATGCATCTACTTATCTTTAGCCACTTGGGAGCTGCTACTCTCTGGTTCAGACTGTCCAAGCAGAATCTCTGCTGCTGCATCTCTCTCGACGTGGACACTGCCTCCCGAGCACAGACGCGTAGCTGTTTGCCTGCTTGACTGTCTTCCTCGGAGCCAGTTGGGGCTGAATAGCTGGGGCTCCAGACAAGCAAGTCCATTCTGGCACTTCTCACTTCTTCAAAACCGTCTCTCTCTCCCCCCGCCACTCAGTCTGATTCCTCAACTTTGCCTTGTTTGGGTCTCCTAGATATTCATATATAATCAAATCACTTGTTTTTCCAGGTCTTTGTTGTAAGAGGGATATAGAAAGCCATCTGACTACTCTGCCACCTTGGCCCCGCCCCCGTTTACTATGTATTGAGATAAGTAGCACTGTTTACTTAACTACCTCAGAAATTTGTTGAGGCATTGTACTTTAAATTTCATGAAAAGTTTGCCCAGTCTCATTAAAAGCGCTAGAATTTGGACCTATTTAGTGCATCATAAGTATGATAAACCAGAAAAACCAAAACCCTTGCCATAGCATAGATTCTGACTCATAGCGACCCTATAGAATAGAGTAGAACTGTCCCATAGGGCTTCTAAAGAGCAGCTGTTGGATCTGAACTGCCAACCTTTTGGTTAGCAGCTGAGCTCTTAACCACTGTGCCACCAGGGGTGTGATAATTTTTAAACCTGAAAACAAAGATTAAATTACCTCTATTCTGGATCTGGGCAGGCAACACTCTGTGTGGCTCCTATTTCTACAGAAGTGGATGGATGAGCAACTATTTCAAATGGTACATTTTCTTTTTTAGGTATTTTAGATGATCATATTTTAGTAAATACTACAGAGATTATGGAACTAAAGTGGAAATACAACCATTTAAAAAGAATTCCCATTAAATTTGAGAGTGAGCCAGACTTAAAATACCTCAGGCTAATTACTATTAATTTTTTGTGATGAATTTTAAACTTTGACTATGAAGGTGGACTAATCAGATAGTAATTTACTTAAGTCAAATACCTATTTTTTCTTTAGTTTTCATTATTATTGCCTTTTATTATCAGTATCTTTATAAATCCAATCTTGTCTTTGTGGGTTGGAAACATTACATATAAATTTACAGATATATTTTAATACAAACATAGATAAAAAATACACAAAACACAAAAATTTACTCTCATGATGGACAACATTGGCATTTTGTCAGTTGTAGTAATAACACCACTTGTGGATGGTTCTGGATCATATGGATTATCCCTTGGAATGGCGATAGTGTTTCTAGTTAGAAAATTAGTGAGAGTTGTCTGTATGATCCTTTTCTTTTTTTCTTTATATATTTCACAGTAACATCTCACTGGTTTCACAGTCTGCCTCTCAATTTTAGCAAAGCAATCAGCATTTGGGTCCATGTTTTCAAGCAACTGAGGCCTCTGATTTAGTTTAGAAAAACTTCAGCTAATCCTTTCACTGAAAACATTTTGACAACTTCTTTCCTTCCTCTTTCTCATTATTTCTTTCTTCAACATTTCTTTCCTCTTCAAAATCCATTAAGTTCTGATCTGTCAGTCCTCTTCTTTGTGATCTAGGAGGTGTTCCACATCGATGATATCAAATTCTAAAATGAGTGTTCTTGCCATATGGACGATTTTTCCACTGATATCTTTCATCATGTTAACCTGATCAAAAAATGCTTAGATCATGTTCACATAACTCAGCAATTTTTTACAAATCCCCTGCATACATTTTCCATAACTTCTCCCAGGAAGATGCAATGTTCCAGATACACTGAAGAATATTATAATTTTTCCAGAAATTGCATAAATTTACTGTATCTCCATCTGTTGCAGTGATTTCCTGAGCAAATTTAGTTCTTATGTAGTGTTGTCTTGAAAGTGGTAATTGCACCATGATCGATAGGCGGAATCACAGCTGTCATATTGGGAGGTAGATGTACAAAAAAATTAAAAAAAAAACAAACAGTGGTCATTAAGTGTGGTTCATCATAAACCAAATACATCACCTTGAGTTAATTCTTAGATGTGATAGTTTCCTTTCTGAAATTTTAGAGTTAAGTTCTATTTGTATAGTTTTATTCATTTCTCTGGTGAGATTTGAATTAACTACTTGAAATCTTCAGTCAATTAAAACAGGTTGTAGGGAAAAAATGTCATAAAAACTTTTTTTCCTCTTTATTTTCAAAATGATTTTGCTTGCTTAGATTAGATAATCTATGCTTTTTTCTTGGTGGCCATTGCTCATCATCTTCACAGCTTTTTCTGAATTAAAAAAAAAAATTATCGAAAGATAAAATCTCACTAGCAAAACCAATACTTTTTTCTTTTAAGAAGTAGCTATGGTAAAGGTGAAGAGGCCTTGTATAAGGAGGAGGTGGTTTTCAGTGGAATTTTTTTTCTTAATAAAGTTGGAATTTCAAAGGATTTCGGTGTTCATCTATGTCATTTCTCCAGTTCAAAAATGGTTCAATTCCATTCTAGAAATTTTAAATATAATGTAATTTGATATCATTGACAAAATTCAGATTTTATTTTATATATGAAAGGAAAATAAGAGGATACTACAAACAAGTCTAAATCAAAAAATTTGATAACAAATGAAATGGACAATTCCTTAAAAGACAAAAACAGAAAAATTTCACTCAAGATAAAATAGATAACCTGGATAGTCTTCTATGTATTAAATAAATTGAATCTATAGTTCATGAAAATTTGTCACCTAGATAACGGCAGGTCCGGATGGCTTTATTGGGGAACTCTATCAATCATTTAGGAGCTAGTGGCACAATAGCTAAGCAATCAGTTACTAATTGAAAGGTTGGTGGTTCAAACCCACCTAGAGGCTCATTTGGCAACCTGCTCCCATAAAGATCACAGCCTAGGAAACCGTAAGGAGCAGATCTACTCTGTCACACGGGGTCTCTATGAGTCGAAATCAACTCGATGACACCAACAACAACACAACCACAAATCATTTAAGGAAGACTAACATCCATTTGGTACAGATTATTACAGAATTTAGAGGAAGAGAGGATATTTTTCAACTCACTTTATGAGATCAGCATTAAAACCATGTGAAGGCATTAAAATAATTAAAACTGACCAATATTATTCATGAACTTAGATGGAGAAACGCTCAACAAAATTCTAGCAAATCAAATACTAATAAAAGGAGAATGTCTTATGACCAAGTAGGGTTTATCTTAGGCAGGCAAGACTACTTCACCACTGGAAAATCAAATAATGTAATTCACATTATTATTAGGAAAAAAAAAGATAAAAATCATATGATGATCTCAATAGATGCAGAATAAAACATTTGACGACATTTAATATTTATTCATGATAAAAATTCTGAGTAGTAATATTAGGGGTGAACATTCTCAACGTAATAAATTACATCTTCCAAAAATATATACAGCTATCATCATACTTTGATGTTATCTGAAAGACTAAGTGCTTATCCTTTTGGTAATATGGCAAGAATATCCACTCTCATGATTCCTATTAAAACATCATACTGAAATTTCTAGCCAGTACAATAAGGCAAGAAAATGAAATGCAATACATACCAATAGGAAAGGAAAAAAAATAAAATTTTGCCTATTCTTAATCAACATAATTGTCTATGTAGAAAATCCAAAAAATTGATATACTCTACAACTGAAAAATGAGTTTAGCAATGTCAAAGGATACAATGACAGTATGGAAAAATAAACAAAAAAGTCATATACTAGAATTAAGTATTTCGAACAAAAATGTAAAATGCAGTACCATATACAATAGTATCAAAAATTATAAAACAATTAAAAATAAACCTAAAACATGTCTGCAGGGTCTATATGCTGAAAACTACAAAAGGTGATGAGAGAAGTCAATGTATACTTTATAAGTTGGAAGGTGTAATATACTTAAGATGTCAACACAATTCCAGTAAAAATCTCAGCCAGAATTTTTTTTAATATATTGACAAGCTACTTCTAAAATGTATATTGAAAAACATACAGCGGGAAAATTATAATGGCAAAAACAATTAAAAAAGAAAAAAATTGGAGGACTTATGCAATAACTTCAAGATTTCCTATAAACCTATAGTAATCAAACAAGTTTGGCATTGGAAAAAAGAGAGACATATAAATCTTGGAACAAGAAAGAGAGTCCAGAAATAGAACCACATATATATGATCAATTATTTTTTAACAAAGGTTTCATGGCAATTCAATGGAGAAAAGATTTTATTTTCAACAAACTGTGATAGAACAATTGGATACATACATGCAAAACAATAAACTTTAATTTATACTTTCCACCACACATGAAAATTAACTCAACATGGATCATAGTCCTCAATGTAAAACCTAAAACTTATAGAAGAAAACAACATTGGATACAATCTTTGTGAACTTGGGTTAGGCAAACTTTGTTAGAAAACCAAAAGCACCACACACACACACACACAAACTCTCAAAGGATTTTATCCTATAATAACAAAAATAAAAATGGCTCCTCCAAAAAAAATTGTCAAAGGTTTGAAGAACCATTTCACCAAAGAAGATACACATATAGTAATTAAGCACATAAAAAATGGTTAAGATCGTTAGTCATTAGAGAAATTCAAATATCACTACACACTTATTAAAATGGCAAAACAGTAACAATGACAATGGCAATAGTAATAATAATACTGATGATACCAAGTGTGTTGATTATATAAAGCAATCTGGATTCTCAAATATTTCTGGTGAAGTCTCAAATGTCAAACAGTACTTTGAAAAACAGTTACAATATGACCCAGCAATTCTACTCGTAACTATTTATAAAGCAGAACGTACATCTCTGTTTATACAAAAATCTGTGTGTGAATGTTTATATCAGCTCTTTACATATTCACCAACAACTTGAAACTACTCAAATGTTCCTCAGATAAAGAATGGATAAATAAACCATTATATTGATACAATGAATTTCCACTCAGCAATAAAAAGTAAAAATCATATACATATACACACACACATGAACACAACAATATGAGTAAATCTCAAATGCATTATGCTAAGTAAAAGAAAACATTTTCAAAAGGCTGCATACTCTATGATTCATTTACATAACATTCTAGAAAAGGTAAAACTATAGCGACAAAACGCATGAGTAGTTGCCATGGGCTGGGACTGAAGAGTGGGGTTGAGCACAAAGGACACCAACGTTTGGTGTACTGGCACTATTCTATATCTTCACTGTAGTGGTTTTTCCACAACTGTCTGCAGTTTTAAAACTTGCAGACTTGTACAAGGTGAATTTCCTTGTATTTAAATTATACCTTGAACAAACAAAAAACAAAAACAAACAGATGGGCTATTTGTTATCTAAGAAAAGCTGGGTACATAAGATGAATAAAAGACTACAGAGATGTTTTAAGAAATATCTCAGTCTATTAAGAAATGTGTTGCTGTTAGTTGCTGTCAAGTCAATTCTAGCTCATGTTGACCACATGTTCGCAGAGTAGAATTGCTCCTGAGAGTTTTCAAGGCTAAATTTTTGGAAACAGATTGCCAGGCCTGTCTTTCCAGGAGCCTCTTGGTAGGTTTGAACCACCAAAGCTTTTGGATAGTAGTCAGGTGCTTACCTGTTTGTGCCACCTGGGGACTCCATTAAGATATTATCAAGCATTATTTCTGTATTTTGGAAGTCGTTTTATTCTCCTTGTGTTGCAAGGTCTGACTCTTGATTTTACTTTATTTCAATAAATAAAAGATTTGCATTTTTTTCATATTTTAGCAATTCTGGAATTTGGAAGAGTCTAAAAGCAGTGAGATATCATAATTTAATTGCTTACTCAAATAAAATAATGGTGCATCTTTCAATTGATGGTATCTTAGATTAGAGGTGAAACAATAATTATTCTACATCCTCAAAGAAGTTGTGACAAAGGGAGGTATATCTCTGTCAAAAAGGTTAAAGGTGACACTGACATGCTATGCTGTCCTTCATCCCAAATGCACTACTAATTACCTAGTGTCTGCAATTAAATATAAACAACACAATCAATATGGGAATGAGACTTTCACTATGCCATCAGAATATCTAAAGCAAATTTCCAGGGAGTTGTAAGTTAAAAATGCAAATTAATGTCTTAGTAAATGCTTAGGCCAGCACTGTCCAATGGAACTTCCTATAATGGAAATGTTCAATCATCTTTGCTCTCCAGTATGGTAGCCACAAGCCACATCTGACTTTAGGGTACTTGAAATGTGGTTTGTGCAACTGAGGAACTGAAAATTTGATTTTATCCAATGTGAGTTTAAATTTAAACGGCCACATGTGGTGGTGAGTGGTCATGTATTAGACAGCACAACCTTAGACATTTGGGCTTGAGAACTTGTAGAATTAGGATAGGAGGACCAGACAGTGGCCCTACTGCACTCCTGTGAAACTATCAGTGCTACTTTAGCGTCTGTACTCCTGTACCATCATTCCAGTTGGAATAAAAGAGAAACAACAACTAAAAAGGTGATAAATACAGGCAGTAGTTAAGCCATTAGCAAGAATAAGAATGGTTTCTCCTTTTTCACATTCTACCTACCAGCATCCAAGTTTTCCTTGATATCAAGCATTTCCTTGCTTTGCAGAGAAATACCTACAAGCTCCCATTTTTTTACTTTCATTTTTTTCTCAGTGTGGTAGTAGGAAGAATAACAAAGTTGGGAGATACAGACAAAGCATTGCCATTAATTATACTTTCCAAATATAAACAAATTGGTAGTGACAATAATATAGGGTTCAGAAATTTGTCCCAGAATTGTACTGAGATTATCCAGAAGTCAAAAGCTTCCCTGCTGATTAGCCAGAAATTTATAATCAGGAATTGACAATATTTTACACAGTTTGTGATTATTCTATCTTAAATCTCTCATATACTTTTGTATTCATTATGTATACAAAGTTTTTAGTGTAAAATAATTGGTGAATTTGGATTATTTTCAAAGTATTTTCACGTTTAAACTATAAGAAGTAAATAGTAGTTTAAATCCCAGTAAAACTTTGCGTTATCAAAGTTAATGTAAATGCCTAATTTTAATATCATCACTACCATAACATGTACAAGTATATAAAAACATTCATGTATGGGTTATATGTAGATAGACTGGGGATACTTAATATGTTTGTGCAGCTTGTTCTCTACACAAAAGAACCCGGCTGAGAGAAAAAGAGATGCTGATATACCATCTTTATTCTGGCTGTACTCTGTCACAGGGCTGTGTCCTCCTAGAGGAGAAAGCACTTTTTTAATCACACATCACTGCTAAGCCCTTGCCATGCATACACCCATGGATGCAACTGCCAAGAAGGGACAGATTTTTATAATTTGTCTTTCTGGAGAAAGGGTACCATTTTTTTTTTTTTTTTTTTTACATACAGCCATAAACCAAAAACTGAACTCATTGCTACTGAGTAGGTTCAGACTCATAACGACCCTATAGGACAGAATAGAATTGCCCCATAGGGTTTCCAAGGAGTGGATTCAAACTGCTGACCTTTTGGTTAGCAGCCAAGCTCTTAACCACTGCGCCATCAGGGCTCCACATAGGGGCCCCAGAATATGTTATACTTTTCTTCCTATACTCAGGTAGTAACACATCCATATCCTCACACTAACATCCACCTACTTGGCCAAACTAACACATGCTTTAATCTAAAAGATCCAGAGGAATTAAGGAATAAATTCAAAAAAAGAAAAATGAATTATAGGTGTACATGTGAATAGTGGGTATGAAGATGGAAGGTTGAAATAGGAAGAAAAATAGAGGTAAAAGACAGGTATATGAATTGAAGAGTGGGTGGCTGGTCTTACATACTAGCAAGGATTGCTTCTAGACTTTGAATTACATCATTGAGCACAACAACAGTAAATGCTAAGGATAGGTGATGAGTGCTTTGAAGGGAGAGAAGAGTTTGAACTCGGTGAAGGAAAGCAGTGGTTCAGGATAATCCCAGTTGGCATCGAATTCTCTTATTTTTCCCTCCAAAAAAGGAGTAATCTTTCTTACAGTGATAATTTGCTTAATTTCTCGCTTGGCTTCTCTTGGCCATTGGCACCATTGTAAATCAACTATTTAGAATCAGAAGAGAAGCCAGTGGAGAAATACAAATTCTGCCCTGATCTGGTGCAGGATCAGAACTAATTTGCCTCCTTTGCTTAAAACTAATCACCACTTGGATGCCACAAATGGTTTTCCCTGTGCATTAATACAGTAGATACCCTTATCATTCATATGTACATTTATCATTCATCACTTTTATTATTTTATACTGTATCCTATCAAATTGCTACTTCAGGACATAATTACAAAGTTGAAAACTTTTCAGTAAGTTAGATAAAACTATGAAATCCATAAAGAGCATCAGAAAAATATTTTAAACCGTGTAACACATTTTTAAAAATATATCATAAAAAAAGATAATTGATGAGACAAATGTTAGTTTTAAATCTATGACTGTTTTTTGATTGGCTGACATTTTAGTTTAGAAAATAATATATATTTTTCTAATCAGAAAACATTATTCCCATTTGCAAACACATAATATATATACCTGTCCCTATCCCATTTTTAAAAAAATACTCTGCATATTGAGAAAATTGGATGCCAGTGCAATTATAAGTTTTAAGGTATATAATGAAACTGTTTTTTTCTTCAGAACAACTTTACAAATGGAAGTTACAATATCTCTTTTGAAATAGAGTGAGGTCAAGTACAATGGCAATGGCAGATCATGCAAAGGCAGTAGAGTTGAATGCCACGAAATAGTGAGATGTATGTGCGCAAAAGCAAATAACAAAACAAAGACTTTTTATTATTGGTTCTCACTTGATCCAGTATATACAAACAACTCTGAAAACTCAAGAAAAAGAAAACAACCTAATTACACAATGGGCAAAAGATCTGAATAGATACCTCACCAAAGAAGATAAAGAGATGGCAAATAAGCCTATAAAAAGATCTTCAATATCCTGTGTCGTTAAGGAATTTCAAAGTAAACAACAGTCAAATACCACTACACACCAATTATAATGGCTAAAATCACAAACACTGATAACACCAAATACTGGTGAGCATGTGGAACAAAAAGAACTCCCATACATTGCTGGTGGGAATACAAAATAGTATAGCCATTTTGGAAGACAGTTTGGCAGAAACTAAATACTGGCTTATCATAAGATCCAGCAATCATACTCCTAGATATTAATCCAAAAGAATTGAAAATCGATGTCCGCACAAACATTTATAGTAACTTTATTCATGATTGCCAAAAACTGGAAACAAAAAAGATGTCCTTCAATAGGTGAATGAATAACAATACTGTGGTACATTCATAAAATGGAATATTATAAGGTGATAAACAGAAACGAAGAGAGATAAAAAGAAATGAGCTACAAAACTATGAAAAGCCTTGTAGGAACCTCAAATGTGTATGACTAAGTACGATGGTTAAGGTTGTGTGTCACCTTGGCTGGACCATGAATCTTAGTAGTTTGGCAGTTATGTAATGATGTAGTTTGGCAGTTCTGTAATGATGTAATTTGGCAGTTCTGTAATGATGTAAGAGCCCTGGTTGCACAGTGGTTAAGGGCTCAGCTGCTAACCAAAATGTCGGCAGTTTGAATCCACCAGCCGCATCTTGGAAACCCTATGAGGCAGTTCTACTCTGTCCCATAGGGTCACCATGCTATGAGTTGGAATCAACTTGACAGCAATGGGTTTCATTTGGGTCAACAGGTAATGATGTAGTCATCCTCCATGATGTTATGTGATGTGATCAGCCAATCAGTTGTAAGGGAGTTTCCTCGAGGGTGTGGCCTGCATTCTATATATATATATGTTCTGGCAAAGCTCACTTGTTTGCTCTGGATCCTGCATCCAGCTTGTCATCATCTGACCTCCAGTTCTTGAGGCTTGAGCCAGTGGCCTGCCATATTGCCTGCTGATCTTGGGATACACTGGCTTCCGCAGTGTGTGAGCTAGCAGCCTGCCATCTTACCTGCCAATCTTGGATTTGTCAGCCTCCACAGCCCGTAAGCCAGCGGCCTGCCATCTGACCTGCTGATCTTGAGTTCATCAGCCCCTGCAGGTATGTGAGTCAGGAGAAGCCTCTAGTTTGATGCCTGACCCATGGACTTGGGACTTGCCAGCCACATGAGCCATTTCCTTGAGATAAATCTTGCTCTCTTTATATATATATATACACACACACACACACACACACACACATATGCTTCACTGGTTTTGCTTCTCTAGAGAACCCAGTCTAACACACTAATTTAATGATGCCAGTCTGAAAAAAGCTATATACTTTCTGATTTCAACTATATGACATTTTGGAAAAGGCAAAACTATAGAGACAGTAAAAGATCAGTGGTTGCCAGGCGTTGGGGGAGGGAGCAGGAGGAAAAATGAACAGGTGAAGCACAAGGCAGTATAAGGGCAGTGGAACTGTTCTATGAGAGTGTAATAGTGGATAAAAGATGTTATGCATTTGTCAAAACCCATAAGACTGTACAACAAAGAGTGAACCCTAATGTAAACTACGTACTTCAGTTAATAATAATGTACCAATATCAGTTCATCAATTGTAACAGATATAATACATGAATGTAGCATACTAGTGAGAGACATAATGTGCACAGGGCAAGGGGTATATTGGAATTCTCTGTAATTTCTGCATAATTTTTCTGTGAATTTAAAATTGCTCAAAAAACAAAACATATTTAAAAATAAAAATAAATAATATAACAATAAAACATAGGCAACCAAAAAATAGATAAATTGAACATCATCAAAATCAAAAACTTTTGTGCATCAAAACACATTATCAAGAGAGTGAAAAGACAACCCACAGAATGGGAGAAAATATTCATAAATCAAATATCTGATAAGGAATTAGTATCTAGAATATATAAAGAACTCCTAAAACTCAACAAAATAACTAGAACAACAAATAATGAATAGACATTTCTCCAAAGAAGATGTACAAATGGCCAACAAGCACATGAAAAATATACTCAACACCATTAGTCATTAGTGAAATGCAAATCAAAACCACACTGAGACACCACTTCACAGGCATTAGGATGACTATTGTAAAAAATAATAAGTGCTGGAAAGGATGTGGAGAAATTGAAACCTTTGTGAATTGCTCGCGGGAATGTAAAATGTATCTGGGGTGGAAAACAGTTTGACAATTCCTCAAAATGTTAAACAGAATTTCCATATTACTGAGCAATTCTGCTTTTAGGTATATACCCAAAATAATTGAAAACAGGGACTCACACAGATACTTGTACACCAGTAGCAATGTTATTCACAATTGCTAAAACGTGAAAACAACTCAAGAGCCCATAGATGGATGAATGGATAAATGAAACAAGGAATGGACTATTATTCAGCTATAAAAAGGAATGAAGTTCTGATACATGCTATGATATGGATCACCAATAAAAATATTATGTTAAATGAAATAAGCCTGATATCAAAAGGCAAATACTGTATGATTCCACTTACGTGAGGTATCAACAATAGGAAAATTGATAGAGGCAGAAAATACATTAGAGTTTTTTTCTAAGGTCTGGGGGCGAAAGGAATGGGGAGTTATTGTTTAATGGTTAGATCTTTTTTTTTTTTCCCTTTGGGATAATAAAAAAGTTCTGGAAATAGTGGTGATGATTACAAAACTTTGTAAATGTACTTCAAAAATGAAGCCACTGAACTGTACACTTAAAAATTGTAAAAATGGTAAACTCTATGTTATGTGTATTTTATCACAATAAGGAAAAGTTCAATTAAAAGTGCGATGAGTAAATGATGCAGTGAAAGGTTCTGATTCAGAAAACAAGATTAATACAGGCAACAAAACTGAGAAGATTTCCTGAGACCCTTGCTCCTGCACTCTTGCTCCTGATTTCCCCCTGAACAATCTAATCTCTTTGGGATTGTTTGCTCTGTGGTCTGATTCTTGCCTTGCAGTTTTGAACTGAAATCATGAAATCTCAGGATTATCTCTGCACCTCACTCTGGTTGTATCTTTGGAGGCACTTTCAAAAGTTCCAATGTATACTATCCTCATTTTGATTTATCTTCCATTATTTTTATGAGACTAAGAACACATTATTACAGAAGTATTATAATGATGTGAAAAGACCTGGAGTTTGAAAACCAAAGGGAAGAACACACTTGGCATTTCTAAAGCTGAAAGAACTGAAGAAAAAACTCAAGCCTCGAGTTGCAATAGTGAAGGATTCTACAGGGAAAATAGTAAACAACACAGGAAGCATCAAAAGAAGATGGAAGGAATATACACAGTCACGAAACCAAAAAGAGCTCATCGATGTTCAACCATTTCAGGAGGGAGCATATGATCAGGAACTGATGGTACAAAAGGAAGAGGTCCAAGCTGCACTGAAGGCACTGGCAAAAAACAAGGCTCCAGAAATTGACAGAATACCACCTGAGATGTTTCAACAAACTGATGCAGTGCTGGAAGTGCGCACTCGTCTATGCCAAGGAATTTCGAAGACAGCTACCTGGCCACCCAACTGGAAGAGATCCATATTTATATCTATTTATTCCAAAGAAAGATGATCCAACTGAATGCTGAAATAATTGAATAATATCATTACTATCACACTCAAGTAAAATTTTGCCGAAGATCATTCAAAAGTGGTTACAGAGGCATATCAACTGGGAACTGCTGGAAATTCAAGCCGTATTCAGAAGAGGACATGGAACCAGGGATATCACTGCTGATGTCAGATGGATCCTGGCTGAAAGCAGAGAATATCAGAAAGATGTTTACCTGTGTTTTATTGACTATGCAAAAGCATTCGACTGTGTAGATCATAACAAATTATAGATAACGTTGCAAAGAATGGGAATTCCAGAACACGTAATTGTGCTCATGAGGAACCTGCACATAGATCAAGAGGGAGTTGTTCAGACAGAACAAGGGAATACTGCATGGTTTAAAGTCAGAAAAGTTGTGAGTCAGGGTTGTATCCTTTCATCATACTTATTCAATCTGTATGCTGAGCAAATAATCTGAGAAGCTGGACTATATGAAGAAGAACAGGGCATCAGGATTGGAGGAAGACTCATTAACAACCTGCAATATGCAGATGACACAACCTTGCTTGCTGAAAGTGAAGAGGACTTGAAGTACTGATGAAGATCAAAGACCACAGCCTTCAGTACGGATGACACCTCAACGTAAAGACAACAAAAATTCTCAAAACTGGACCAATAAACAATATCATGATAAACAGAGAAAAGATTGAAGTTGTCAAGGAATTCATTTTACTCTGATTCACAATCAACACCCATGGAAGCAGCAGTCAAGAAATCGAAAGACACATTGCATTGGGCAAATCTGCAAAGCAAAGATGTCACCTGGAACACTAAGGTGCACCTGACCCAAGCCATAGTGTTTTCAATTACCTCATATGCATGCAAAAGCTGGACAGTGAATAAGGGAGACCTAAGAAGAACTGATGCTTTTGAATTATTATTTTGGCAAACAATGTTGAGTATAACATGGACTGCCAGAAGAATGAACAAATCTGTCTTGGTAGAAGTACAGCCAGAATGCTCCTTAGAAGCGAGAATGAGGAGACTATGTTTCACATACATTGGACACGTTATCAGGAGGGATCAGTCCCTGAAGAAGGACATCATGCTTGGTAAATTAGAGAGTCAGCAAAAAAGAGGAAGAGCATCAATGAGATGGATTGACACCGTGGCTGCAACAATGGGCTCAAGCATAACAATGATTGTAAGGATGTCACAGGTCCTGGTAGTGTTTTGTTCTGTTTTACATGGGGTCGCTATGAGTCAGAACCAAGACGATGGCACCTAACCACCACCACCACAACAAAAACATACTAATAAGGAGATTGTTTTCCTCCAGTGTTATAGGTTATCACCAAAACACACTCTCTCTCCATATGTGTATACACATACATACCATATTTTTACGCAAACAATGCATGCCTTCTGTGTTTATTTGCTGGCCGTGCCATCCCACCCCCACGAGGCACCCTCACAAGCGCAGTCATGCCAATCTTCTTCCACATGTTTCTGTAAAAAAAATTAGCCTAATGTGTTTATAAAAATACTCACAGGGGAAGGCACAGCTGGCAAACAAATGCAGAAGGTACACATTATTTGAGTAAAAATATGGTATATACATATATATAAATTATTATATATATATATACATGCACATATATATGTGTGTGTGTGTGTGTGTGTATATACACACACATATATCCCTGGGTAGTGCAAATGGTTAAGTGCTCATCTACTAACTGAAAGGTTGGCAGTTCAAACCCTTCCAGAGGCACCTTGGAAGGAAAGTCTGGTGATCTGCTTCAGAAAGTTCACAGCCTTGAAATCCCTAGGGAGTACAGTTCTAGTCTGCACACATAGGGTCACCATGAGTTGAAACTGACTCATCTGCGTACACCACGCGTGCACACACATACTTCTATAACTTAGAAAATATCTATTGTCCCAAATGTCATATTCATCCAGGAATCATGATTAGAATTCTTTCTATATTATCACAATTGATTCTTATAAAATTCTAAGAGGTGGATGCAATCATTTGCATTTTACTGATGATAAGACATAATTTGTGTTTATATATAGCGAGTAGGAAATGAAGAATTTCCGATTCCAAGGT
The DNA here is from genome assembly GCF_000243295.1 of Trichechus manatus latirostris. NCBI lineage: Eukaryota > Metazoa > Chordata > Mammalia > Sirenia > Trichechidae > Trichechus > Trichechus manatus. Next base: position 3,228,321 of record NW_004443969.1, read on the forward strand.
CCATTTGTTTTCTCCTAAGATCAATATTACCTAATATCAATCCTGCTTTGAAACAACGAAGGTAACAAACAAAATTTATGTCATAATTGGCACATAGTAAAATTTGTCAGTTATTCTCTTAACAGTTCCCTGACGTCTTTGAGATAAATTCTGGAATTTCAAAGGGACAGCCTTGTACAAAATGAATAAACTGTCTTTCTTTAACTTGCCTTTACATAACAAATGCTCTGAAGATATAGCATATTCTTACCTTTGATGAGTACGATCACCAAGACTGACTTCATGAGTGTGTGCCCTGGGCAGTTGCACAGGGTCCTGTATTCAGTTACACAGAAGGGCCCTGTGCTTGGTTGTCACCATCTTCCAATTATTAATAATTTTATCTTTGAACTTGTGTTTTGCAAGAGAAGTCTAATGGGATAATGGAGTGTGCATGTGAGCTGAGGAGATACGTTCAAGATGCAAGTCCACCCTTACTTACTATCCCATTCACATGTAGCATTCATGATGCTCCACGTCCACAGATTTCTGGTAAACCCATAATGTGTGAGAGTTTGGTGACACTCAAATAAAATACAAGATAATCTGACAGTCTCTAGAGGTTGTTTTCTTTGTTTGAACCAGAATTTATTTGAATGCAGAAAGAAGGCAATGACATTGTAAACACACGAATGACCAAGGCACTCTATCACATTCTTTCTTACTTGTATTATTTCCCTGTGTTAGCCAAACACATACATTGAAGATGATATCATTAAAGGAAAGGGAAAGATAAGGAAATAGATTATTCCTTTTCCTTTTAAGTCTTATCTTACTCATCATTAAGCCAAAGGTAGAGAGTATTGGCCAAACATACACATATTAAGAAGTGAAGTAAAAACAGCTGAGTTAACCTTGGGTCGAATTTCCACTGTTCAGGTAAGAACAAAATACACATGCATATATGAGCTATGGAATACAAATTATATAATTTTAGTGATTCTATATATGAGAAAAATGTTCTTATATTTTCATTTTAAATTGGCATTACAATATAGGAAACCCTGGTGGCATAGTGGTTAAAAGCTATGGCTGCTAACCAAAAGGTCAGCAGTTTGGATCCACCAGGCGTTCCTTGAAAATCCTATGGGGCAGTTCTACTTTGTCCTACAGGATTGCTATGAGTCGGAATCGACTTGAAGACAATGGGTTCGGTTTTTTTGTTTTTTAATTACAATGTAAGTGTGAATGGTATTATATTCTTTCTGATAATGAAAATTTTAATTTTTCTTTATTTAGAATGACATTAAATAGAAAATAAAAAAAGAAAAACAGCAACACACTGACAAGTCAAGAGAGAGCCCACAAATTAAAGAATAAAAATGTTATATTTTTGCATCTTTAATTGCACTTTCTTCCTTCTTTTGGGTTAAAACCAAAACCAAAAACCCATTGTCACTGAGTTGATTCTGACTCACACAACCCTATAGGACAAAACCCATATGGTTTCTAAGGCTGTAAATATTTACGGAAGCAGACTGCCACATCTTTCTCCTACGTAGTAGCTGGTGGGTTTGAACCATCAGCCTTTCAGTCAGCAACCAAGGACTTTTACCACTGTGCCACCAAGGCTCCTCTTTGTATTAAGGGGTTCTGTATTTCCATTTTGTATTGGGACCCACAATTAATGTAGATGGCTGGATTACCACCCTGAAAGTTAGATTTTGTTGGCATTATTTACTCCACCCTATTTTCTTCAGGCATTTATTTAATTAAGTTCCATTTCAAACCATATAAAGAGAAAATCAGGTTTATTGTGAAAATACTTGCAACAGTAAGGAAATCTGACATTTAGGAATGACCGCACCATCAAATGAAATCAGTCCAATTATTCTTGTCAGCTGAGGATGACTTGAACGGCCAAAGCCACTACCTCTAAATTCACTGACCTACAAAATCAGATATGTGAAGAGGTAAAAATATAGGACTTGGAATCCAGAGGCCCAAAAGTAACACTGACTCTTCTACTCACCAGCTATTTGACCTTTGGAATATGCTCAAATTTGCGAAGTCTCAGTTTCCCATTCTGTAAAAGGGGAGTCTTCAACAAGATAATACTTAAGTATTTGCCAGTTACAAACTGGAAATAGTCTATGAAAAATGCCAGGTACATTGACTGTTGCATGGCAGGGCTTCAATAAATGAAGGCTATTATAAGAATTCTAGGACAGCCTATTTTTTAAATTAATCCTATGGATTTATAGCCTTAAATGACACTGCAATTAGTCCATTTGTGGCTTATATGGGAGTACAAAGTAGCTAAACAAAAATGATGGCATATGAGGGAAAAAAAAAAGGTAAAATTTTAAAATAATTTATTGCTTTTTGCACTTAAGATATGCTTAATTAAGTAAAAAAGTCATAACAGAAAGAAATTTGGCTGAGGCTGGTAGAACTGACAACTAAATGAAAACAGGTAAATTCTTCCTCGCAACCATTAGGGACTGAATTCCTTACGTGAAACAGACAGACTCAATGTATTTAAAAAATCTCAGTATATTAAACCAAAAACCAAACCTACTGCCTTTGAGTTGATTCTGACTTGTAGCAACCATATATATATGTGTATATATATATATATATATATATATACACATATATATATAAACTTTCTTATATTACTAGTATTAACTCCATCACCTTATACGCACATGCATTCTATGAAAGTACTATTTCAACATCAAGTTTACAGCCATTTTGGGGGAAAAAAAGGGCTGAAACAAACCATTAACTTGTGACTAAGTCAATACAACTGATGTAATTAGATTTCCTCTCATATTTGAATACAGCCTTAGCACCTTGACTGAATCACAACTTTTTAAAATTATATATTAAAGTAGACCCTATTTGCACTTTGCAGCTAATTGGGAATACATTTAATCTTGAACTACAGTTTTACTTCTCTTGATGTAGAAAAAGCTCTTCATGGTAGTTGAGAATGGAGAGTTGGTCAGAAAAAGAGGGTTCACATCCCATGTCTGCTAAAAGCTTTGTATGACCTGGATCAATCCACCACGTCTGAGCCTCATGTTTATACACTTCACTATAAAATGAGAGATTGGGAAGGGTCCGGCAAGATGGCGCTCTAGGCAGAAGCACCACGCCGTCCCTCCACAGCAAAGATCTGAAAAACTAAGCCAAACAGAGAATACAACAATCCTGAAACCCTAGAACATCAAATGAAGAGATAAAGAACTCAGCAAAGCACCAAATCGAGTGAGAATACTGACAGAGAACGGAGAGCGAGGAGAGATTCATGCAGAGGTACCCTACCGGCTAACGCAGCGCGGATCCACCATCTTGGACTCCTATCGGAGACCAGCAAACGGGAGTACGAGAAAGCAGCCTCACGGAGCATTCAGTGGGAGACAAAACAGCCGGTAATTTGTGGCGTGCACTTTCCCACCCTCCACCCCTCTTCTCTCCGGCTCGGCCTCCTCTGCTTCCC